>NC_083105.1:91098110-91188110 GCF_949774975.1 Lagenorhynchus albirostris
ACTTTGAAAAAGAAGTTCAGCTACCTGGAAAATGAAATGTCTTAAATTTATGTTTAAGAACATGGGGGAAGCAACATGCTTCCAATATTCTTTCAAGTTATTTAACATTTTCTAAGTACCTACAGAGTGAGGAATCCCTGCAATGTTCTTTATAACTAGGCTTGCTTACATTATGTTCAATTATTAACTCATTTTGTTTGATAAAATCATTTCAAATATTAAGAGAAATGATTGATTTCTTGATACAGTGGTCCCTCAGTATCTATGGGGGATTGGTTCCAAGATCCTCACAGGTACCAAAATCTGCTGACGCTCAAGTCCCTTATGTAAAAATGGTGTAGTATTTGCATATAACCTATGCACATCCTCCTGTATCCTTTAAGTCATCTATAGATTACTTATAGTACCTAATAAAATGTAAATACTATGTAAATAGTTGTAAATACAATGTAATGCTTTGTAAATAGTTGCTGGCATGTGGGAAATTCAAGTTTTGTGTTTTGGAACTTTCTGGATTATTATTTTTTTTTTGATCCACGATTGGTTGAATCTGCAGACCATAACCCATGGATGCAGAACCCATGGATACAGAAAGCCAGCTGTAATTTCCTTTATCAGCAATTATTTTGAGTAGATGACCACAAAACTAGTTTTGAGGAAGAGAAGCAAAAAAATAAAACAAACAATATAGGTGGCTCAAAAGTAATTATCAAAAATAGTCAACAGTTAAATCTTTCACTAGACAATCTATGCTATAGATCATATTCTTTGGGTTGATTGCTGGGATAAAAGATACAATAACATCCTTGATGGTAATTAGAGATAAGCAAGAAAAGCAAGCACTGATGCGAGTAGGATATCTGAATACATGTGGTTCATTCAACAACAATTTAATGAGTGTAAAATATGCACCAGGCACAGTGAAGCATTAAGGATATGGTGTATAAGTCCCTGGTACACAGACTATGACTCAAGCGTGTATAAGAGCTGCATTGCTAAGAGCCAGCTGGAGGAGTAAAAGGGTCAAACCTTGAAGGGATTTTATGCCAACTAAGGTATTTATCCTAACAGTAATGAAGCATCATGAAATACTTTTTTTTTAACTTTTTAAAAAATTTATTTATTTTATTTGTTTATTTTTGGCTATGCTGTGTCTTCATTGCTGTGCGTGGGCTTTCTCTAGTTGTGGTGAGCAGGGGCTACTCTTCATTGCCGTGCATGAGCTTCTCATTGCGGTGTCTTCTCGTTGCAGTTGCAGAGCACAGGCTATGGGAACGTGGGCTTTAGTAGTTGTGGCACATGGGCTCAGTAATTGTGGCTCTCGGCCTCTAGAGTGCAGCCTCAGTAGTTGTGGCGCACGGGCTTGGTTGCTCTGCGGCATGTGGGATCTTCCCCGACCAGGGCTTGAACCCATGTCCCCTGCATTGGCAGGTGGATTCTTAACCACTGTGCCACCAGGGAAGCCTCATGAAATACTTTTAAAGTGACAATTTTTTGATAGATTACTCTAGTGGAAGTGTGAAGAAAGAACTGGAGAGAAACGAGACCAGCTGGAATAATATAATTTAGAGTAATTTTAGGAGGAATTAGAGGATTATTTGCAACTTTCCCTAAACCACAGAGTCTAGCATCCCCCTACTATAAGATTGTAATGGCCTTCCACTCTACGTTTTCAACCTGTTAAGCATAGCCTCCCCATACCTTTATTCACTTGGTCCTAGAATTCTTTGCAGCTGTCTTCAAAATGATACATAAAATCCATGTTTTTCTAAGTATTTGTTTGCTGCTGGACACTGGAAAGATGCACAAATACCAATATGTCTAGGAAAGTCCAGTGGTAGAGTGTCACAAAATCCCAAGAGCTCACAGCAGGAGATAAGAGTCTATTCCTATAAAAGTCACATGTTTCCAGGACAGGGTGATTTATGTCACAATTTTTGAAATTGCTAGTTTCTTGTGGCTCACTTAGATTTTGAAAAAACTAACTCCTTTGAGGTAGGCTTAATGCATCAGATTACCTGTCTCACATGTGTCGTCTTAACTGCATGAAGATACTAAAATCAATCAAGTTAATCCATGTCAGACTGGTCTTATTTTAAGTTACTTGAAGATGCCCCCAAATCACAATAATTCATAAGAATCCTGGTCCTGGTAACAAATTACAATGCTTCTGGCAAGAGATAATGGTGACCTGAATTTAGGCAGTGAAAAACGGGGATGAACAACGATTTAAGGGGTAACAAAATAGGATGGTTACTTGAAGATGTATTAGATCTAGGGATAAGGAAGACGCAATGACTCATTCTTATGTTCATTTATTCATTCAACAAATATTTACTGAGTGCTGAAATAGGAGTGCTTAAATACTGAGGCCAGATTGTATGCTGAGGCTTGACATACAATGATGAAAATACGGATATGGTCCTTGCCTTCTGGAGCTTCTATTCTAGCTGGGGAAGAGGACAGAGGAGGAGAAGGGAGCAGAAAGAAAACAACAAATTAATAAAAAGAAACAAACAAACAAAAAAAGCTGAATCATTTTAATTGATGCCAGGAGGGAAACTAAGAGGATATTATAAACAAGAATCACTTGGAAAGAGGCTACTTTATAAACTCAAGTACAAACCCTCAGAGGAGATGATGGAGCTGAGATCTGAAGAACGGGGAGGAAATACCCATGCAATGAGACAGAGGAAGAGTGTTCAGAGCAGATTTCTAAGATCCTAAAGGGGGAAAGAAATTGATATAACTGATGCACAGAAAGGTGGCTGGGGAGACTAGAACATAGTGAGCAAGGGTGAAAGTAATGTGAGATGATGTTAAAAGACCAAGGTGGAAGTAATCGGGTAGATCTTTCTAGTTTTATAAGCCACGGTAAGGACTTTGAAGTTTTTTATAACAGCAGAGCTATTGGAGCAAAAAAAAAAAAAGACATGATTAATTTACCTTTTTAAAAGATTACTCTGATATCTGTGGATAGACTGCTTTGGAAGGGAGCAGTAGTAGAAGCAGAGAGCCAAGTTAGAAAGCTCTTGCAGGAGACCAGGAAAGAGATGAAGGTGGTGGTGGCAGAGATGAAGTCAAATGATCCCAGATATATGTTAGTATTAGAATGGTGTGAAGGTGTAAGGTGTGATGGAAAAAAGGAATTAAGCAGAATTAGATTTTGCCATTTATTGAGAAGGCAAAGACTAGAGAGAGAATCAGTGGAAAGCAAGATTCAAAGTTCTATTTGGGTCATGTAGTTTGAAATTCCCAACAGACATCATCTGTGGAAGTTAGGTAGGAAGTTGGTTGTATGAGTGTGGAGCAGAGAGGAGAGTTGTGGCCTAGAGGTAGAGATCAGGGAGTCATCAACAAACAGAATACTTGAAGCCACAGGGCTGAATGAGAGATTGGTTCAAGATGGCGGAATAGAAGGATGTGCTCTCACTCCCTCTTGTGAGGACACCAGAATCATAACTAACTGTGGAACAGTCATCGACAGGAAGACACTGGAACTCACAAAAAAAGATACCGCACATCCAAATACAAAGGAGAAGCCACAATGAGACGGTAGGAGGGGTGCAATCACAATAAAATAAAATCCCATAACTGCTGGGTGGGTGACTCACAAACTGGAGAACACTTATACCACAGACGTCCAGTGAAAATTCTGAGCCCCACGTCAGGCTTCCGAACCTGGGGGTCCGGCAATGGGAGGAGGAATTCCTAGAGAATCAGACTTTGAAGGCTAGCAGGATTTGATTGCAGGACTTCAATAGGACTGGGGGAAACAGAGACTCCACTTTGGAGGGCACACACAAAGTAGTGTGCTCATCGGGATTCAGGGGAAGGAGCAGTGACCCCAGGGGAGATTGAACCAGACCTAACTGCTAGTGTTTAGGGTCTCCTGCAGAGGCAGGGTGTAGCTCTGTCTCATGGTGAGGACAAGGACACTGGCAGCAGAAGTTCTGGGAAGTACTCCATGACGTGAGCCTTCCCAGAGTCCACCATTAGCCCCATCAAAGAGTCTGGGTAGCCTCCAATATTGGGTTGCCTCAGACCAAACACCCAACAGGGAGGGAACCGAACCCCACCCATCAGCAGTCAAGCGGATTAAAGTTTTACTGAGCTCTGCCCATCAGAGCAACAGCCAGCTCTACCCACCACCAGTCCCTCCCATCAGGAAACTTGCACAAGCCTCTTAGATAGCCTCATCCACCAGAGGGCAGACAACAGAAGCAAGAAGAACTACAATCCTGCAGCCTGTGGAACAAAAACCACATTCACAGAAAGATAGACAACATAAAAAGGCAGAGGGCTATGTACCAGATGAAGGAACAAGATAAACCCCAGAAAAACAACTAAATGAAGTGGAGATAAGCAACCTTCCAGGAAAACAATTCAGAACAATGATAGTGAAGATGATCCAGGACCTCAGAAAAAGAATGGAGGCAAAGATCGAGAAGATGCAAGAAATGTTTAACAAAGACCTAGAAGAATTAAAGAACAAACAAACAGAGATGAACAATACAATAGCTGAAATGAAAACTACACTAGAAGGAATCAATAGAAGAATAACTAAGGCAGAAGAACGGATAAGTGACCTGGAAGACCAAATGGTGGAATTCACTGCTGCGGAACAGAATAAAGAAAAAAGAGTGAAAAGAAATAAAGACAGCCTAAGAGACCTCTGGGACAACATTAAATGCAACAACATTCACATTATAGGGGTCCCAGAAGGAGAAGAGAGAAAAAAATGACCCAAGAAAATATTTGAAGAAATTATATCAAAAACTTCCCTAACATGGAAAAGGAAATACCCACCCAAGTCCAGGAAGCACAGAGAGTCCCATACAGGATAAACCCAAAGAGAAACACACCAAGACACATAGTAATCAAATTGGCAAAAATTAAAGACAAAGAAAAATTATTGAAAGCAGCAAGGGAAAAATGACAAATAATATACAAGGAAACTCCCATAAGGTTAACAGCTGATTTCTCAGCAGAAACTCTACAAGCCAGAAGGAGTGGCATGACATACTTAAAGTGATGAAAGGGAAGAAGCTACAACCAAGATTACTCTACCCAGCAAGGATCTCATTCAGATTCGGTGGAGAAATCAAAAGTTTTATAGACAAGCAAAAGCTGAGATAATTCAGCACCACCAAACCAGCTTAACAACAAATGCTAAAGGAATTTCTCTAAGTGGGAAGGGAAACACAAGAGAAGAAAAGGACCTACAAAATCAAATGCAAAACAATTAAGAAAATGGTAATAGGAACATTCATATTGATAATTACCTTAAACATGAATGGACTAAATGCTCCAATCAAAAGACACAGGCTTGCTGAATGGATACAAAAACAAGACCCATATATATGCTGTCTACAAGAGACCCACTTCAGACCTACGGACACATACACACTGAAAGTGAGGCAATGGAAAAAGATATTCCATGCAAATGGAAATCAAAAGCTGGAGTAGCAATACTCATATCAGATAAAATAGACTTTAAAATAAAGAATGTTACAAGAGACAAGGAAGGACACTACATAATGATCATTTATACATGAAATCATCCACTATTCTGACTGCCATGCAGAAAGCATGAAATAGAGGTTTGAGTGTGAAAATGTCAGAGAAGATGTGGCTAATTTTAATAAATTAGCTAATGTTAATATAGGAAGAGAAAAATGAAGACCAATCTGGTCTCTTCCTTTCTTAGGTAACATTCATGTTTTTTATGTCATATATCTCTAACTAGATAGAAAGCAGTCATTTGAGGTCAAAGGTCATGGTTTAAAATTTATGTGTATTCTCAGAATGCCTAAAACTTCATTGTGAAAACAGTGTATTTTGATTTATATTGATAAATGACTTTTGGAGAGTCTTTCTCGTCTAAAGTTATTGCATACATTCTGACCAGGTAGAAAGGAGGATTCAATTTGGTAAACTATGAGTAAAGATAAAGATAATTGATTGGTGTTGGGTGCCCTGAAGCCTCCCAGAAACCATGCAGCTCATTTCAGCCTGGAAAGTAGCAACAAGAAGAAATCTTCCAATGCTCTGGACCTTAGAGGAGCTCTTGTGAAGCTCCATGTGATGACTCATATTCATTGAAACAGTCTCCATTGCACTGAGTATCTCTGGCATTGAAGCAGCCTCATGGGCTTCTCTTTTTGCATCAGGAGGTGTCATTTAGATGTCTTCCCTTTTAGAACCAACACAGGAAATCCATTCTAGTGGAGGTTATTTTTTTTTAAAAGAAAGGCCATGCTTCAAATCATCTTCAGAATTGCAATAACTTTTGTTAGAATGAGGCACTGTATTTGGCTTTTGATTATCTGGTAAGCTTGAAAAATCATTTTCTTCCTTTCTGGCTTGACACATGACCTTCAAAAAGGCAGTCTGGTGAATTACCATGATGCTCAGCCATTACAGAAAGATTAGGCTGGAGACTTATAACAGTGCATTTACCAATTCAAAAACTAAGCAAATTGTCCTATGCATACAGTGACTAAATTTACAGAAAAAAACCCACCCCTGGATAAATGCTAAATTGTCCTCTGGATGTTTGGAAACTGTAAATAGTCTACCTTGAGTTCATGTAAGTGACTGCGATGACTGCAACAAGGAACAAAAGCTCCTCATGATTTCAATAACTAACAATTAGAATAGCAAGCAAACAAAAATTGATTATCTTTTAAAGATGACCATATTAAAAAAAAAAAAAGGATGACCATATAACTGATAGCCTTGAAATTCATTTACAAATGTTAGTTAACAATTTAAAACTGATTTACTGTTTAAAATTTGTAATGGTTCAATTTTTAAATGCCAAATCACTGGTAAAGAGATGTTTTCAACTATATCTGAGATAAATTTTCTGTGTGCTATGCAAACAGGCACCAAATAGTATAACGGTGTTCATGAGTGGTTTGAGGATGGCAGTATAAGATTGAAGAAGACACAAAACTTGGCACGGTCTCTTACTGTACATAAGTCTCCCCTTCGCCAAATAGAGATTTACACTTACACAGAGAGAGCCTTTTTAAGGGAAAAAAAAAAAAAGCCTCCATTTGAATTTATCTGGAAACTACCTTTGCTACATAGGAAACATTCAGTCTTATTTGTATATTTATTCATCACTACTAACATGCAGTTTTGATTCTAATATGACCATAAACTTTCCAAACAGAACTTCTGTGTGCTGATTAAAAGTAACGACAGTGTGTTTATTTATTAAAGTCAGCAAATCTGTGATTCAAAAAGACACCTTACTAAAGGGTCAGGATTTTTATATTAGGAAAGAATGTCTGAAAGTATGGAAGAAATGCTACTCTTTGGATAAAAATATTATATTGCTGTGAAAATCAGACATTAATAATTCATTTTTCATAGAATCTGCACTTCTGGCTCTTGGAAAGCCATAATAGTTTGAAAGGCCTACTAGGGCAAGAAGGAGCAGAATGTGTCCACCTGAGATTCACTTTAAAGTTAACTGACCTCTTGTACCAGGGTGCAGAAAGCAACCCTTGAAACATGGTATAAAATCTCCTCCTACTTAAAAATCATTCTGAATTAATGTTGTCTGTAGCTTCCAACTTTATAATGGCCCATATGGAATTAAAAAAACAAAGCAGACAGAGACAAGGTTTTGAAGAGTGTCCTTCAGGGAATATGGAAAAGAAAACGGGAAAGACTTTCAAGGTATTCCAACAATTGGTTCCAGCTTTTCAACTTTCAATAAAAATAAATTAAGGGCTTCCCTGGTGGTACAGTGGTTGAGAATCCGCCTGCCAATGCAGGGGACACGGGTTCGAGCCCTGGTCCGGGAAGATCCCACATGCTGCGGAGCAGCTGGGCCCGTGAGCCACAACTACTGAGCCTGCGCGTCTGGAGCCTGTGCTCCACAACAAGAGAGGCCGTGACAGTGAGACGCCTGCGCACCGCCTTGAAGAGTGGCCCCCACTCGCCGCAACTAGAGAAAGCCCTCGCACAGAAATGAAGACCCAGCACAGCCAAAATAAATAAATAAATATTTTAAAAATTAATTAATTAATTACCATGGTAGGCACTAGGGCCCAAAGATGAGTTAGACCTAGTCCCTGGCCTGGGAAAACTCACCATCTGGAGGAGGGGGCAATCATATGAGTTTATTATGACCTAGAAGTCTAAGGATGGAGATATGCACCAGTTATTAGTTGAATAAATAAGCAGGAAGTTATACCAACTTGCCCAGGCCAGGAAAAGATGGTGTCTGAGCTGAGTTTGGGGCAATGACTAAGATTTCATCAGGAAATGTTGGTGTGTTCTGGAAAAAGGTTAGCATTTAGAAAGATGATCCATGCAAAGACTGTTTAAGCAAAAATACTGAAAGAAAAAGCAGTGTGGTGTATTGAGGAAACTACAAGTGCTTTGAGTGCATAAAATGTCAGTTAAGGGAGTGAATAGAGATGAGACAGGACATGTATTTAAGTAAGGGACAGGTGTTGGGGAATTTTGTAATGTTAGGTGCTTGGATTTTATCCTGTAGCAATGGGAAGCCACTGAATGTGAGCAGATGAGTGATGTGGTTCCAGCAAAGTAGAGGCAAAAATATAAGATACCGTTTTTGTCAAGATGCACCATTGATACATTAAATATAGCTCATACTTCAGCAATCCTCAGCTTCTCCTGTGGACAACTCTTAAGTCATAGGCCAATATTCATGGAATAAATGTTTCCTAACACTATTCTGTGCATGTAAATCTGTGGAGGAAAACAAATGAAACAGTTAAGGAAAAGTTCAAGACAACATATAATTATGTACATAATTTTTTAAATTGTATTAAGATAGTAAATGTGATCAGAATTCCAAAAAAGGGGTTGAGACATCAGAACAACTGGAGAAATCTTCTAAAGCAGAACTTAAATTGAACTCTTACATATGCGCACAAACATATAATCTCTCCGTTTTGATTCTCCATTTCTGTTAGAGAACGTGATGCCCACCAAATATTCTATTTTCTCCCGTATGTTTCTCAGCCCCCTTGCCACTGGGGAAGACCGCGTGACTACTTCCAGAAAAGACAGGGCAGCTGTGATGCCGGTCACTTTCTGCCTCAGGTAGTGAAAAGTTTATGTGGAATTCCCAGGTTCCTTCTTGCCTGCCATGGAGTCTGGCAACGTTTGGAAGGTTGAGCCTCTGGCATCCTGGGTCTGGGAGTGAGTACATGGATCAGAGCCCCTCACCCTGACATCGCTAAACAAACGTATGTGGAGTTGAAGTTAAGATAAACCTAGTCTATCCAAATGAAGATCCCCTTCCTTCTTTTTCCTTCCCTACCGTTTTATGCCTTGCCTAGTTTAGGCCTCTAAGGGGGCCTAATATTGTTTTTTCTTCTGCACTACAATCTCTTCCTACGTAGGTAACACAATTTTCAGAAAATAGACATAAAATAAAAACAAGAACAACTACAAGGCAAAAACAATAATGCCCTAACAAAAGCAAATTTTGAAAATATATTGAAAAAATATTTTAAAATGTAGTCCTATCTGGGAAAGACTTAGGTAATTGTTTTATCTTACTTTAAAATGTTTTCTGATTTTTCTAAAATACTCCTGCATCATTTCTATAATAAAAAAAAACCTTTTAAAATTTAATTTTAAAAAATGATTTGGAAACTTGCCAGAAATTGGCTCCCATGAATGCTAAACAGAAATGAAGTACTGGCAGTAAAGAGAAGCAGATAAGCGTCATCTGATTTTTTGAGACTTTAAACGTATGTGTGGATTCTTTTTTTTTAATTAATTTTTATTGGAGTATGGTTGCTTTACAATGTTGTGTTAGCCTCCACTGTACATCAAAATGAATGAGCCGTACGCATACAGATATCCCTTCCCTCTGTGTGGATTCTTATTTTCAAGGTTATCCCAGTATCTGCAATTATTTCCCCCTCTATTCTTCAGAGAACATGATCAAATACAATATTATAATATCAAGTTATAATTATTTTATAGTTTGAAATAAAATATTTAGGCCATTTCTTAGTACTGATTGCTTAGATACTGTGCTGCCTAAATCACGTTTGTATGTATTGAAAAGTAAAACATTAGTCTTGTTCATTTATTTGCTTCATTTTGCTGTTCTGCAATAAGTTTTCCATATATGGTATGCAAAAACATTCCCATAGAACTTTCTATTTGACTAGGAATCTTTGATATTTAAATTATTTGCTGTTCTGTGGAAGCTAATATTCAAAGAAAAATATCTATTACATTTTCAATTTTCACCTACTGATTTTTCATTTGAACATATTTGTTGAATTTTTTAAGCAGCTTTGTTTTTCTGAGTTTTGAAGATACGATGAAAATATTGTGGAAAAACGAAATCAGTACACAGGGTTATGATGGAAGCTTGACTGCTTACCTGTTAAGATACTCTAATGAAATCTTTTGCAATTTAATCCCCCCAAAAATTAAATTTTCAGATTTCAATTTGAGTTAATGGCTTACTAAAACTGAAGACAAGTTGTGTAGAAGAAAAAATTCTAATGTGTAAGATGTTAAGGGCCTGTAGTTGATTAAAGTAACAGTATCTTTGATGAAAATACCAATGATATTTATAGGCAACATGATGAGCTTAGCACTGTAAGCATAACTGATGTAGATTCTTTCTATTCTTCAACTTCTTAAGTTACCTAAAACTTCAAATGTTGACTTCGATTCTTTTTTTTTTTTTTTTTTGGTGTATGCGGGCCTCTCACTGTTGTGGCCTCTCCCGCTGCGGAGCACAAGCTCCAGACGCGGAGGCTCAGTGGCCATGGCCCACGGGCCCAGCCGCTCCACGGCATGTGGGATCCTCCCAGACCAGGGCACGAACCCGTGTCCCCTGCATCGGCAGGCGGACTCCCAACCATTGCGCCACCAGGGAAGCCCGACTTTGATTCTTAAAGCTGGTTAGGGTGGCAACTAGGCTATAATTTACAAATGAAGCAACACTTTGCCCATTGCTCTGATTTGTTTTTATTCACACTATTTCATTCATTTTTTGTTCAATAATATTAAAGCAGAATGTGTGTGTCTACTAAAATAGAGCAAGTGTTTCAAAAGAAATTTGTATTCTTAAATAAAATTCTACCTTATAATAAGCCAGTGAGATGGAGTAGCTTGCTAGTCCAAATTATCTCTAAGAAATCTGAAAGTCCTCGAAATGCAAGTAAAGCTTATAAGCTGTGGAGAATCTAGGCCAGACCTAACCTGAAAGAAAATACCTTAATGATTGAAATAATGCCATTTGCAGGACCATGGATGGACCTGGAGATTATCATACTAAGTGAAGTAGGTCAGACAGAGAAGGACAAATATCTTATGATATCGCTTATATGTGCAATCTAAAAAAAAAATGATACAAATGAACTTATTTACAAAACAGAAACAGACTCACAGACTTAGAGAATGAATTTATGGTTATGGGGTGGGGGAGGGGAGGGGAGGAATAGATTGGGAGTTTGAGATTAACACGTACTCACTGCTATATTTAAAACAGATAACCAGATAAAGAAGATGTGGCCCATACATACAATGGAATATTACTCAGCCATAAAAAGAAATGAAACTGAGTTATTTGTAGTGAGGTGGATAGACCTAGAGTCTGTCATGCAGAGTGAAGTAAGTCAGAAAGAGAAAAACAAATACCATATGCTAACATATATATGGAATCTAAAAAAAAAAAAAGAAAAAAATGGTTCTGAAGAACCTAGGGGCAGGACAGGAATAAAGATGCAGATGTAGAGAATGGACTTGAGGACACGGGGAGGGGGAAGGGTAAGCTGGGATGAAGTGAGAGAGTGGCATGGACATATATACACTACCAAATGTAAAATAGATAGCTAGTGGGAAGCAGCTGCATAGCACAGGGAGATCAGCTCAGTGCTTTGTGACCACCTAGAGGGGTGGGATAGGGAGGGTGGGAGGGAGACGCAAGAGGGAAGAGATATGGGGATATATGTATATGTATAGCTGATTCACTTTGTTATAAAGCAGAAACTAACACACCATTGTAAAGCAATTATACTCCAGTAAAGATGTTTGGGTTTTTTTAATAGAAAAAATGCCATATTTTAATAGAAGATCACCATTTATCAGAATGCATACCAAAATACTGCAACAAATTGGTCTTCAGAAGAAATAGAAAAATAACAGAAAACTCGATATGTTACACCTTTGAGGAGTCTGCAACCAGGTTAATTGGATGTTAAAAAATAAAAGTAAATAAAATAAAAAAATAAAATAGATAACCAACAAGGACCTACTGTATAGCACAGGAAACTCTGCTCCATATTCTGTAATAACCTAAATGGAAAAGAATTTGAAAAAGAGTAGATGTATGTATATGTATAACTGAATCACTTTGCTGTACACCTGAAACTAACACAACATTGCTAATCAATGATACTCCAATATAAAATAAAAAAATTTTTAAAAAAGGGAAAATGGTAAGCAGGGTATATGAATTCCAGAATGAGATTCACATTTTTCTAATCGAGACATAGTACCATTTGGTAATTTTTTCAAAGATGATATATGTTAATAAAAATGTTATATTTTGTTGAAAAAAGTACCTTAATGTTTAAGAAACAAAGACCATATACCAGGACTGTCATCATCACCTGATTATTGTTGATTATCACATTCATGCTTTGTCATTGTTACTGAAAAAAGTGTATGTTGAAAATATTTCAAAGCCTCTTCATTTCTCTATTTTAACTGATTTAGTAGAGGAACATGCACAGCCCACTGCACTTCTAGTCAAAGCGCTCTTATCCTGTGTCTCAGCATTTTATCAAATCTCTGTTGTGGACTAGACATGGTGTTGGAAACACTAAGTGGGAGGGAGGGAGGGAGATCACAGCTACAAAATCAATCTCTCTTTTTTTTTGTAGTTGCCTCTCATCTTTTTTTTTAAATTTTTACTTTATATTGGAGTATAGTTGATTTACAACGTTGTGTTATTTTCAGGTGTACAGCAAAGTGATTCAGTTATACATATGCATATATATATATTCTTTTTCAAATTCTTTTCCCTAGGTTATTACAGAATATTGAACAGAGCTCCCTGTGTTATACAGTAGGTCCTTGGTTGGTTATCTATTTGAAATATCGTCGTGTGTATATGTTAATTCCAAACTCCTAATTTATCCCTCCCCCCTGCACACCTTTCCCCATAAGTTGTTTTCTACCGTATGATCCTGCAATCCCACTCCTGGGCATATATCTGGAGAAAACCATAATTCGAAAAGATACATGCACTCCAATGTTCATTGCAGCACTATTTCCAAAATCAATCTTAAACCTCTGTATCATCTTCTCCAACCATGCATTCCTACCTTTCTAGTTTTCTCATTCCTCCATAGATCATGAGCTTAGGAATCAGACTACCTGAATCGAATCTTCCTTTCTCGATTTATCATCTGTGTGACTTTCGCAAATTATTTGACTTCTCTGAACCTCACTTTTAAAATTGTGGTAAAAATAGCACATACATCATATAATGTGTGCGGATTAAATGAGGTAATACATGTAAGTAAATTGCTTAGAACAGTGCTTGGCACATATAAGTACTCAAATATTTGCTATTATCATCATTATTACTGGTAGTAAGGTTATTAGTAGTATTATTACTAATTTTAATGTCATGTAGACAGATACCTCTTTGGAGTCATAAAGATCAATAAGACACACTGAGTATCCACACAACTTGTACCCCTTTAACCACTTCATCCATTTTCTCACGAGGAGTCATCATTTCCTCACTTATTTGTTCTATCATTCTATCTCTCCAAATAAGTTATTGATTGGTTTTATTATCCACTTTCACCCCTTGGACGGACAAGAACTGTGGAAGGTGCCCTTACAGAATCATAGTTTCCAGCTGCCTGTAACTTACCAACTTCCGTTTCAAAGATTCACCGCTTAACTCAAGGTACCTACCATATCCGTGCTCCTCTCACCCTCAGTAAATGATCTTGCCTATTTCATGGAAAAAAGAATGGAGAACACGAGATAGAACTCTGCCCGTCCTCTCCAAGCAAAAGACCAATTACCTATGTCTACACACATCTTTCTCTCTTTCCAGCTGTCTTGGAGAGAGAGATGCCTCCCCATCAAAATTAATACAGTTATCTGAGCTTTGGAAGTCAACCTTTCCCATCACTTCCTAGACCTCCTGGAAAAGTATTTCTTTTTTTCCCTTCTTATATCTTTAAATTGTGCTATACCTTTAAACTCCTTTTCCTATTCCCCCCTCTAAATTTCATTCTCCCAAATACTGTTCTAATTCTCTTCTTCCATTTATACCCAAGATACTTGGAAGTTTTCAATTTGCCTTGCCCTTTACATTCACTCAACCCACTGTGATCTGGCTTCACACCATCCCAATTTCCCTGAAACTATTCTAATCGCCAAATTCAATGTGGGGGAATATCAATTCTTAGCATTTGATAGTACCGATGACTCATCCTTCTATCGTTCTGCCTGTAAAATGTTTCTCATTGCTGATTTCATCCCGCTACTTTCACGACCACATCTCATTCACTTCTCTGCTCCTTCAACATATGCTTGCCTGGTTCCTTAGTCTTCTCCTTTCCACACTCTACAAACTCTCCCCACACACTGCATACCGTACACTTTCCACATTAACTGCTTTACTCTCCATCTGGACACATCAAGACCATTGTCCAACACTCACTCATATCGCAATACCTCATCCAGAGGTGAACTCTGGTCAGTTTTCAGTAAAACAAGGCTGCTTAGCATATGCCTGGATAGCTCACCTTACTAGAAAAGAAATGTTTAGCTGATTCCACTTCCTTTAAACATATACTCTACTTTAGCTTCTTTCAAATACCTTGAAGGTAAACTAACAGTATAAAAAGAGTAGAGGGCAAAACAGGCATTTCCTATAAGTAAATATGCAAGGTAAGATTTGAATCACCCAGAAGCATTCAGAGTTCAGCGATTTCAAGGCTCCAAATAAATGGCTAATTTTTCCTGGCAAATGAAATCGAATTATTAAATTATCATACTGGTGTCGGGCATTTGTAATGGAAGGGAAAGGAAACCATCTATTTACCTTTTTCCCCTCAAGGCCATAGTGTATTTGAATGCTTCCTGCTTAATAGCTGCACCTGCTGGTAAGGACAAAGGATGCTCTATAACTTGATTTCGTAAATAACTTACTGCAATAGGCTGAGAATTTGTGCCGTACCTAATGAGTATGTTGCCTCCTTCTCCTTTGATTGCTTTCCTTTTTATATCATTTAAAAAGAAAAGGCTTGACTGTTGTGTGTACTAGCTTAAATCTGTTTTTGTTACTGCTTGAAATTATTGTCAACCAATGTCAGCCAACTGTCGGTAAGGTTTGTTTTCAGAATTTAGGGTGAGTTTGCTAACTGAAGCTATCAACCTGCTCAAATACACAGTCAACTTTATTATTTGCAGTGTGAAAGAAATGCAGTCATTCTGTTGGCAAAGTGTGTCCAGGAACAAAAGGAACACAGTTTTAGAAACAAATTTAAAAAAACAGGAATAATTTGTGATCAACTTAATTTTAGATAAATTTTAAATACAACCTCTTCTCAGGATAAAATGTAAAGAACTTCTTTGATGTTTGACATAAGAGGAATCCAAGATAGAAAAATGGTAAAAATGCCTAGAAAATATGAATAACACATAATATTTGTTCTTTCTTTTTCTTCTTAAATCACTAGTAGAGTTGGGACCTAGAGCCTTATGAGTAGATTTTACATCCTTATGTTACCTTAAGTGACATAACATAACACCCTTATGTTACCATCAGTGAGTTCAGTCTGGAGACCTGAAGAATCATGTGTTTAATCAGATACACCAAGAAAAGGTCCTTACCATTCTTAAATGATAAAATACCATTTAATCTTTGCATTTGTATTCTCCAGTGAATGCTACATTCTCCTCATTCCTTGTGTTTAAAACCATTATATTTGTGTTTGTGTAATTTTATATTTCTGTTTCAAAAAAAATGACAATGCTGGCTCTAAACAAAGAAAAATGGATTGGGAAAACTAAATTCACATCTCTTTTTTATTGCTTTTTAATTGATTCCTTAAGGCGAGAGTAAGGCAGTTGATAGAATCCATGTACTGCAGGCTGTGTCACCTTGATCTGGATAAAACACAGTTACCATGGTCCTGCTGGCAGGAATTCAACCCCAATTACTCAGCACCTAGTTAGAGAGAGCTCACTCTATATGCCATACACCACCATGCACACTCATGGGCTCACGGGCCATACCTGTGAGTGAGTATGTCAAGGGAAGAACAAATCTTAGGAGCCATTGCTCTAAGACTCAGTTTTTGCCTTCTGCTCACTTCCTAATAATTTACTTTCACTGTTATGGCTAAATCTAGAAGGTACCATCACGATTTGCATGGGGCCTTGGCCCTTTGGTCTTCATGGACGGTTTCCTTCATAAAACAAAAGATTTAGTTATATTTTACAACTGCACTGGTATAATGATAAATAATATTACATAGTAAAACATTTTTTGATCTAAAAGTTTACTTTTTTCTTCTGATAAAAAAGAATTAAAACATGTTTGTGGGTCCCTAAAAGTACTGGGAGCCCTAGTCCCTGTGTCTAGTGGATCAGAAGGCCTTGGATATCTACAAATTCAAGGCTTACTGACTGCCAAACTTATTACTCTTACTTTGACCTCTTACTTCAACCCCTGGATTGAGAACTACCAACAGAAACTTTCTACTTATTTATGTTACCATTTCCTTACATTATCAAAACCGAATTCACAGTTTTCCCTAAATTAGATCTGTATCCAACTTGTGTATTTCCATCATTGGTCTCGTCTTTTTTCCATTCTTTCAAAAGTAGGAACTCAGAAGTAATCGTGACTCTGCTTTTCCTCCTTGAACATTTAATTTGAATGAGCTCTTTTCTTCCCTTTGCATACAGTCTCCACCACGACCCTTTCCATATGAACTCCAGCACAGGGTTTCTAAAGGGTTAGCATTTCCTATTATAGTTATTCTCTACATGGATACTGGGTCAATTTTCTTAAAATACTTAACATGGGACCATTTTTTCTTTGCAAAAATCTCTAGTGTAAATAAGATAAAAACTAAATATTTGTACTATATGACCTTTATTTCTCATTTCTAGACTGATCTCATCAACTTATTCCTCTCCACTGCCCAAATGAATTCTTCACTTGACCATGGTCTGCTCTGTGTGGTCCCTCAGGCAAATCACACTCAGCCCCACCTTATCCCCTTAAGCGGGGCTTTGGTTCACCACCAAAAACCTCTCCACGGTTCCGGATCCAGATTTGGTCCTATACCCCCCAGAAGGTTATCTCCAAGTATGCCAGTTAATACAACCCCATTCTTCTCTAACCCAGCACATTTTTAATGTATTTTACTGCTACTCGCATTAGCCTGTCTGCTCATTAACTACATGTCACGTTCATTCCTTGTTTTCTCTTAGATGTTTTGTGTTTCTACAGTGCTTAGAATAGTGCTAGTTATAATGTAATATCTATGAGTACATTGATTAAGAAAAATATTTTAACTAAATTTTTAAAATAGTGATTGTCCAACATATTTTTGGATTATAACATTACCATGTAAAATGGAAATAATAATGTTAGTATTTTTATATCCATTTTATAAACATAGAAAGTTTTTTAAAAAATTCATCTGGTTACAGATGTTACAAAATAAATGGATCATGAGGAGGAAATGTACAGCATGGGGAATATAGTCAATAATAATGTGAGATCTTTGTATGGTGACAGTTGGTAACTAGACCACCAGGAACGAATGTAGCGTTGCAGGTCAATTATACTTCAACAAACAAACAAACTCATAGAAAAAGAGATTAGATTTGTGGTTACCAGGGGTGGGGTCTGGTGCACAGGGGGAACTAGAAGAAGGTGCTCAAAATGTACAAACTCCAGTTATAAGATAGATAAGTATTAGGGATGTAATGTACATTGCGATTAATATAATTAACACTACTACTACTGTATGCTGTATATGAAAGCTGTCAAAAGAGTAAATCCTAAGAGTTCTAATCACAAGGAAAAATAATTTTCTATTTTTTAAATTTTGTATCTATATGAGATAATGGATGTTCACAAAACTAACTGAGATAAGCATGTCCTGAAGATTCAGTCAAATGATATATGCCATACACCTAAACTTACACAGTGCTGTATGTCAATTCTATCTCAGTAAAGCTAGAAGAAAAAGAAAGCATTATGCCACTTTGAAAAGTAAATAAATGAAAATTAAAAATTCATCTAGATTGTGTGGTAGTATTATATAGTAAAGAACCAGGAATTTATTAATTATATTTGATAGAAAACCCAACTCAAACTATTTTAAGAAAAAAATAATCTGCTGTCTCACATTCAAACTTGTCACAATATTTACTGAGTAGCTCATATATGCCAGCCCATTGCTTATTGTACCAGGAACACGCTGACAAACAAGAAGTCCTCTTCTCTCACTCACTAGTTTACACTCTAGTGGAAAGAGACACACAATGCCAAATAGTAGTAAGTTCTGTAAAGGAAATAAAATAGATTGAGATCATAAACAATGAATGGGAAGTATAGGACTCATTTAGACTTAATGACTCTCTAAGTGCCCTCTGTGTAGTCAACTCAAATGAGCTCTAAATGACCAAAAAAAAAAAAAAAAGTGGCTGGACAGAAGCTTTGTGAATATCTGAGGGAACGAAAGTGTAGATGGAGGGAACCAGAAGTGCAAAGTCCCTGAGGTAGGGATTAGCTTCACATGACAGAAAATCAGAAAGATCAGAGATCATATGTCCACTCTGGACCTTGGTCCTGAAGTTGGGATATTCAGATTGACCACCAAATGCCACGTGACAGGAAACTAAGGCCCTTGATAAACAGCTCTATCAGAACCACTTAGAGTGGGGAGAGTCTTTCCAGAGGGAAAGGATGCAAGAGAAGCAAAAGAACAAATATCCCCTGCATGTTTTTAAAAACAATGTGATAAAAGCCAATGAACTCTGGGTTCAGGATTACAAATATGAAAAAGAAGCTCAATCTTCATAAATTTTCCATTTGCCTCTCTATGTTTCATTCATACTTTGGTAAAGATTTGAAAGTTATTCCTCATGAGAATTTGAAAACTGGTCATTATATTATTAATCCTATACTCTCTTCAGAAAAATATACATTAAATGTTTCATGATTTGTCTTTAGGTTCCAATTCTCTTTAGTATACCATGCTGAAAGAACTTTTTATATTCTCATCTTGGAGTTTTCCAATGCATAGAAAGATAATGTGGTAAACTCCTCTGTTACTGAGGTAGCCTAGTATAGTAGGTAAGGGGTCAGGCTCTAGCGATAGACAGGGTTTATGTCTTGATTCTGCCCCTTAGTATCTATGTGACCTTGGGTCTCTCTGTGTCCTTGTCCTCTCATCCTCAAAATAGGAGAAATAATAGCCCTCACCTCATAATGTTTGTTGTGAAGATTAAATGGGTTAGTATGCATAAAGAACTTAGAACAATATTTGGCACAGAGTAAGGACCCAGTAAATATTGATTACTGTTACAATTATTTGAAAAATCACTAGAAAATGTAAAGCTTCTTGTAAAATGTATATCCTCAAAGAAATGTTATAAAATATATGGGATTGTTTTGAGACGATTAACATTATAGTGTTCTAATATATTTTCACTTTTTTATAAATCAATAAGAACAGATTTAGCTCCAACCATAATACCCAAAATCATTATTGTGGCAAAAACAACATAAAGAATAATATTTAATTGATTTGAAGCACATGAAAACAATTGCAACTGAAGATCAAAACGAAAGTATGAATGGGAAGTTTAATACTGCATTTGCTATCACACATAGTAATTTACAAAATGATTCCAAAGCTTCTAAACAAAACAACACACACACACACAAAGACAGGACATGAATGGTACTGTTTCTTTATACTGCAAAAGGAAAGAATTTTAAAATATGTTATGATGCAATGAAATATATTTGATTAAAAAGCTGTAAGTTGTCAATTCTGTCACTACACCCCGTGTTTTGGTCTCTCTTATGAGTTTATAGGGATTCCTTTTTATCTAAAAACAGCACTTTAACACTATATGTGACACACCAATTATGCCTTGACCATATTCTTTCTGCACACTGTTAAAATGTTTAACCAATATTAGCCCAACAAAGGAATCTTCTGATTTACTAATAAAATGTCTTTCCTCAGAAAGTTTTAATATAAACACAGCATTTGACTTATAAGAACATCATTTCTCATTGATCCTCTCGTTGATTCATTTGTTCCTATACAGCCTTAAAACATATCAATTCATTTGGTACAAAATAGATCTTGAATAAAGGAGGAAAGGAATGTATGAAGGACAATAAAAATAAAGTTGTTAAGATCACTGGCTAATTCTAATTATGATTGCTGTGCAAAAGAAGGAAAGAGCTGAGAGGAAATGAATGTTAAGAGCTTACTATGTCAACTGATTTAGATAAATACTATTATATTTCATCTCCTGTCCAGCTCATCAAGTTGGTGTCACTACCCTCATCATCAGATGAGAAAACTGAGGCTTAGGCAAAACTTATACCAAAGTCAACAGCTAATATGTGGTTGAGCCACTATTCACACCTGGGTCTGGACAAAACCAATCCCATTTCTGTCAGATCACATTGTGCTGTGTCTTTGTAATTAACGACATTATATGTTAATATCACTATTTTCCTACTGATCTTCACTTTCAACGTCCTTTACCCTATACAGGAAACTAACTACATGTGTAAAATTATTTTTTCTGTGTATTTTTGCATTTTTGTACTGATAACTTTGAATATTGAATAAATAGGTCCTTCATACCAGTAAAATTTGTCTCATCCTTTTTTTATTTCAAATTTAATTTTTAATATTTCCTTCTTGTGCCCTACTGTCCCTCCTTCAACTCTTTTTCTCCAGTTGAATAAATAAATAAATAGGAAAAAATCAGGTTTACAGTAATGTCTAGGATCTTTGACTTTTTACTAATATTGACAAGGCACAGGATTGAACTTTAAATTTGTGTTTCCAAATAAACATCTAGTTATAAGGACTACATTGAAAGGAAAGTAATGAAATTCCAAGGTGCTCTGGGGTGGCTGTTTTATTCTGATCGGTGGTAGATTGCACTATTGACCAAATGTCAGACACCGAGCGATACAATGATTGAATAAAAGTGTATACATAATCGGCACAGAGAACTTTGCCAGGACAAGCCTTGTCGCCTTTCTCATAATACTAAAGGAAATTCTTTTTTCTTTTTCTCTTCTCTGAGTACAAATAAATTTTTTCTTCCTGGGCCCCCTTCTCTTTTTATTGGTGCCCCCAGATAAAATAATGTAAGGTGCCTTAGCCAGAGACGCTGATGAAATATTTTCAGCCTAGATATTAATCTGTTATCAGTTCTGTAGGTGTGAAATGTGATGAAGATGACAGAGAATCATGCTCTGCAGGCCTCAAGTAATTTGCACCAAAGATATTTAGATCTATCTTTGGACACTGCAGATCAGTTATTATGGGAGGGGAAAAGCCCTTGAGGAGTCTACCTTGAAACATATTTCAAATGCCAGGAGAGCTGCATGAAAATTGGGTAATGAATGAAACTCTGATTGCAGAAAAATCCCTTTGGAATATGACTGCTGCAGCTCGCCGCTGCTCTGTGTAGACCTCAGCGCTTAACAACATGGACGGAGTTGTGTGGATTCAATGACGCGTTCTGATGCTACTTCCTGTCTTTACTCCTCTTGTGCCATTCAGTTGGGGATGAATAAATATTTGTCATACAACCTGACGGTTATATCTTTTTCCTTTAATTGATAACATGACCAGGTGAGTTCATCATGTATGAGAGCCTGTAGATGGCTTATGATAAGTTCACCAAAGAAATTTAATCTCCTTTATCCCTATAACTCTGCATAAATCAAACGTTGTTTTTTAAACTCCAATAGGTATTTCTGAAAGGCTGTGAACTAAACTAAACCAAGTCCTAGATAAGACTGGGTTTCTCCTTCCTAATGATCAAGCTGGGGTCAACAGATATTAGAAGTGCTTCTTTTTGGAAAACTTCTCTGAAATAGCCAGAAATGGTCTACAATGGTAATCAGCTTGGTCAGATGGCAGTGCACTTGTTCCTAGTTTTAATCTAGGAAGTTAGCTTGGGACGAAGACCCCCTGGATGCTTATGTCACATAGGTCCTCACCATGAATATAGGGTGGGATCAGAAGTCTTTTTTTTTTAATTGAAGTATAGTTGATTTACAATGTTGTGTTAGTGTTAGTTTCAGGTGTACAGCAAGGTGATTCATATATATATATATATATATATATATTCTTTTTCAGATTCTTTTCCCTTTTAGGTTATTATAAAACATTGAGTATAGTCCCCTGTGCTATACAGTAGGTCCTTGTTGATTATCTATTTTATGTGTAATAGTGTGTATCTGTTAATCCCAGTCTCCTAATTTATCCCTCCCCTGCCCCTTCCCCTTTGGTAACCATAAGATTGTTTTCTATGTCTGTAAGTCTTTTTGTTTTGTAAATAAGTTCATTTGTATCATTTTTTTTAGATTCCACATATAAGTGATATCATATGATATTTGTCTTTCTCAGGATCAGAAGTCTTATTGTAACCATGCAGAGACATCATGCTATTTTAAGTTATGTATAGAAAAGTCTGTCGATATAAACCCATAAAATTCTGATGCTCAGAGTGATATTAAAAGGATGTTTAAGAGGACTTCCCTGGTGGTCCAGTGGTTAAGACTCCGTGCTTCCACTGCAGGGGGCACAGGTTCGATCCCTGGTCGGGGAACTAGGATCCTGCATGCTACATGCCTCGTCCACAAAAAAAAAAAAAAAAAAAGACAAAAAGGTGTTCAATAATGGAATTGTACTCATAGAAATATTAATACTTGTGTTTACAAAGTCTAAGAACTGTCTGTCCTTGAGTGGAATTTATCATTGTATTCCACTTAAATATGTACATGTTTCTCTCACAAGCACTAAAAAAAAATTTTAAAATATTTATTTACATGACTCATTATGCTTTGTAGAGTGTAACCTCTACAGGGGCAGGACATGTGCCCTCACCAGGGCCTGGCACATAATGAATGGCTGACAAATGTTTGTAGAATGAGCACATTCTACAAAGGGAAGAAAGAATGTATGTGTTAAGATAAATAGAGTCATGTGTAAGAAAATCACCAATACAGGGGAAAATCATCTTTCCCCTTGGATTATTTACACATATTATAAATGGCAAAAGTGAAAAAGGAAGAAAACAAGGGAGACCCTCTAAAATAATTTTCATCTGTTGTGGAATCAAAGAGTGGAATAAAAACTGCCAGAAGTAGAATACTGTATTCTTTCCACGCGCACCAAAAGGTCATCTACCAGGTGACATCAGAACCAAAGAGATTTACTCCGGGCTCTGGGGGTACATGAGCCAGTTGGATGAAGGAAAAGTGAATTTCATAATGGAAGCCACTTCTCACCTTGGAAGTTCTCATCTAGGTCACTTCATTCCAGTTTTCAAAATGGTGCCCCAATGGCTCCCAGAAACATCAGTGGCACCGATCTTTTCACAGGTTATTTCAAGGTAATTAAGTTTGGCATTTCCTTACCTGAAATATCTTTCCCAGTTAGACCTAGTATACATCAGAATATCTCATGTATTTCAGAGTCATAGTGTACCTCAGTGGAAAGAAAACTCCTCAACTGAACACTAAATGTTCCAATGTCTCCAAGACCATTGCATTCCAAATCAACATACAATATTAATGGTAATTTATCCGATTCCTCAGAAAAAGACAGCTCATCACTAAATGACACACATTTAAAATAAAAGGTTGACACTGATAATGTCCATTCTGCTATTTTCTCTTCTTCCTTTGTTGCTCCGCTCTTAATCATTTCAGAGGTGTGGAATTTTGTAGGGACCCCTTTCTTGTGAATGGGCTCTTTCATTTTACAGCACTGTCTGGAAGTGAGTGCACACGTATTCTGAAACCAGAAAGAAAAATTCCGATCATGAACACACAAACAATGCTAAGATAGAGAAGAACTAGTGTTTATGTGCAGTCCCCTATAGAATGACCCTTAAATAGGCCATCCAGGAATTCATTCTGTTTCTAGCATCCTTACCTCCAGGTTCACTCATTCCTTTAACTGTCTTAGCCCTGACTTCCTGGGTGCCTTTCAAATCCTGGCAGCAGTCCACAGGGACCAGAGGACATCATTACGGGATCTCACCTGGAAGGCAGTGACAGATTCTTACCTTAAGAGTAGGAGTAGGTCTGGGTCTTTCACATGCTTCAAACTGTACCATCTCTGAAAAACAGACTTTGGTTTTGTTATCATAGTATAGTGTAAAGTATTTCATGTAGTATAATCTTGATTAATATTACACCGAAAGATGCCTTTCCCACCAGGAGTGAAGAAGGGAAGGAATGAAAGGAGTTAGGGTTAGGTCATCCAGGATTTAAATTTTGTTTTTAGGAAAAAGGCAATTTTTTAATAATTTAGAATATGAGGATGGAGGTGGAAGAAACTAGGATGTTTAAATTCCCAGAAAGCAGGATCTAAGGTGGATAATTGATGTGCTTTCGAGGCACACAATGAGACTTTAAGAAAATGTTTTATGTAAATGTGAGTAAAATGACTACAAAGGAGACAATTTTAATTAGTCCTTGCAAAGGACTAAGAAAGAAGAGGAAGAAGAGAAGGGAGGGAAAGGACTTCCTTGGCGGTCGAGTGGTTAAGAATCCACGCTTCTACGGCAGAGGGCATAGGTTCGAGCTCGATCCCGGTTCCGGGAACTAAGATCCTGCAATGCCACGCACTCAGAAGTGGGGAAGAAGAGAAGGAAAACGCAAAAGAGCTAGGATAACAACAACTTTCTGAGCAAATATCAGTGAAACTCCACCAGAATACTTTGTCTTTCCAGAGAGTATCTTAGATATTAACTATTCAGTATTTTTTTCGTGTAATTTATGGCTACACTTCCTAATTTTTTAAAGTTTATAAAAACAAAAGTTAACTCTGGAACATTTGGAGGATATATGTATTATATATAATTTACAGAGATATAATGGTTCTTTGAAATAAAGCCCCTTGAAACTGAAACTTCATGAAGCCTATAGCTGTATGTAAAGCTCATTGATCATACATTAAGGTACATCAAACCCAGGATACATAACTCCCAAGATAAATAATGTGCTAGAGCATATTTTGTGATTCTTTCCAAATAGGTGGTACATTCTATGCAGTAGGATAATATTTTGCATATAAATTGAAGGACTTTTTTTTCTTTTCTTCCTGTCTCTCACTAACCATCTTCCCCATTCAAAGGACAGCTAGAGTATTACATGCTTTCTGCCACAAGGAAGGGATGATACAGCAAAATGAAACCAACAAAGTCCACGTCAATTATGTTTTATGTCTCAAAATCCAGGACTCTTGCACAGACAAAAGACTTGGAAATAAGAAAAATAAGGGCTCCCTAGTCTCCAGCACTGTTGGAGACCATATAGTATTCCACAGATGAAGAGAAAATGCAGAAAGGGAAAAAGAGGACCTGGTAGGTTCTAGAGAAATGGAACCAAAATGAATCCCTGGTAAGAGAAGAGTATAAACCAAAAATAATTTGGGCTGAGGAAAAAAAGGGAAGTAACGAGGCCCTCAGTGTTCCCATGCCTGGCCTGGGTAGGGAACAATTGAACACTCCATACCATGTTTCCAGGCAGAAAAATCTAAGATGGCCTCACCAAGTTTTCTGCAGCCCAAAAGGGTCCTTGAGTATTAGAAGTTTTACCATGAGACTAAGAACAGTGTAGAAGTGGCCCAGAGAGCTGGAAGACATGAAGAGCCACTCTGGACAATACAAAGAAATTGTGGGAATGAGTGAACTGCGGGAGCTCACGAGGGAAGACCAGATCAAAATGTCACTGTCAGAAGGTACCAGAGCAGGTAATGAAGACACCCAGGCCAGGGTGACATCACATACACTGAACCCCAAGCCATGGGGCCACAAGCCCCTCAGAACTACTCAGACGTAACTGTAAGAAAAAGAAGAAGAAATGATTGGGATGAGGGGTGGAAGAACCCTGAAATTTCTACTTGTCTTTCTACCACCCAAGAGAAGACCCGTGGAAGACCCCGAAACAGAGCATGGTTATTCTGTTCAAGCAAGTACATGGAAGACAGGATGGCTGCCAAGTGAGTGAGGAACAGGTTTGGAAAGGAAATGAAGTAAAACTGTGTAGGCACTATGGACTAATATAAAAATTTGGCTTTTATTCAAAGTGATATGGGAAACTCTTGGAGGGCTTGACGGAGAGTTGTTACACAGACTGCCTTATGATTTAATACAGTTGTTCTGGCTAATGTCTTAAGAACAGTCTTAAGAAGGGTAGAGGTAGAATCTAGGAGATCAAAGAGGAAGCTATTGTAATATTCCAGGTGAGAGATGATATTCGCTTTGTTTAAGGTTGTGAGATCACGGTCAGAATCTGGATATCTTTTAAAGGTAGAACCTTGGAATTTGCTAATAGACAGCATGATGGATGTGTAATAATGACTAGAAGGTTTGAGGGTTAAACAATTAGAAGTACGGAGTTACCATTCTCTGAAATGGTAAAGACTGGAGGAAATAAGGTTGAGAGTTTTTGTGCATGCTGAGTTTGAATGTTGACTGTTAGACATGTAAATATAGATTTCAAAAAAGTAGTGGTATATTCAAGACTGGAGTACAGGGGCAAGGTCCAGGCTGGAGAGTCATTAGTATACAGATGTTATTTAAAACTGTAAAACTGGTTAAAAGAAAGGGCATGAATGCAGATAGAAAGGAGAAAAGGCAGAAGGACTATGTCCTGAGACACTGCAATATTATGAGGTTGAAGTGATAAACAAGAATCAGAAAAGGAGACTTAAAATGTGCTTCCTGAAAAAAGCATAAAAAAGAGCAAAAAAAAAAAAATTAGAAGAAGAAATTTCCAAGGTCCAATTGTGTCAAATATTGCTGACTGATCAAGTAAGACGAGGACTGAAAATTTACCATTGGATTTAACAACTTGGCATTCATTATCGATGTTGAAAAGGACACTTGGTGGAATAGTGGATTTCAAACAATGAAATAGATTCAAGATCGATTTGTACTAGAGGAACTGGAGGCTTTGGTTCTAGGCAACTCTTCTGATGAATTTAACATAAATGAAAGTAAAGAGAGGGACGATAGCTGAAGGGTAAGTGGGACCAAGAAAGAGTTTTTATGTTTTTAATGGGAGAGATAACAATGTAGAAAAAAGAAAAATTTATTGATGTAAACAATAGGAGGAATAATTATTAGATTGATGATGATGACTAGGCAAGAGGGCATGGGATTTATTGCACAAGAAGAGATTTCCTTAGCTAGGAGCACTAACAGTTCATTCATGGACAGATGAGAAAGCAGAGGGTATAGACATAGATGCAGGTAGGTGGGTAAATGTGGTGAAAAGAGCATGGTGAGATTCTTTTCTATTGCTCTTCTTTCCTCAGTGAGCTAGGAAGCAAGATCATCAGACAAGAGTAAAAATGGGTTGTGTCTACAATTTTCATACAATACTCTGTATATAATTAAATAACTATTTTATGAGTATGGTGAACTGGTATTCCTCAATCTACCTCTTAGTGTTTGTGCAGGCAAGTTTTCTATATTATCAAGGCAAATTACAAAGACCAGACTCTACATTCCAGGAAATTTCATTTAGTCATTAATTTCACAAATATCAAATGATCCTTACTAAGTTCAAATACTCCTTTGCTATTTCAGAAGAAAGTATAAAAACTGAAATGTAGAGAACACTGAGAACTAGTTCCCTGGAGACCCAACTGAGGAGAATAAAACTTACATTTCCCAAAGTAGATATCTTTCTAGGAAAAACAAAAAAACAAAAGCAAGGAAAATAAATTCTCCGTGGCCATAGAAAAACAGGACTTAGTATATATGCTTCTCTTAGGAAATTCATTAGTTTGCTTGATTTTTTGTTAACTTTTAGTAGGAAGTCTTCATCATTAGTGGCTTATAGACAAAGAAAGAAACCACTGGATGAAGATGAACCGTGGGATATTGGGAAAAACATTCTGTTAGAATCAGAAGACCAGAAACAGGTCCCAGATCCATCGCTTAAATGGCTATGCGTCCTTGGGCAGTTTTCCTTCTCTTAAGCCTCAGTGCCTCTGTCTGATAAATGGATGTACTGAACCTAATTTTGTAGGTTTTATGAGGCTAAAGTAAGATACTGGATATAAAATCATAAAGAAAATTATTGTATCATTTTATCACTGTAAACCTGTCTTTTACATGAAAATTTGTTTTCACTTTTTATTTTGTTCCTATGCATAGATTATTTCCTTCATACTTTTCTTAGTACGATCACATATTTTTTTGAGAATGATACTACTGTACAACAACTACAGGATGAAATACATGCTTAGACAAAGTAGATTTAGTGTTTTAAAAATATTTTATAATTGTGTATATGTGTTCTTGATAACTTACTTTATGATAAAATTACTGACTTTTTCCTGTTTTCCTACTGTGAACAAAGTCTTAATGACTAGCTAAGACCTTGAAAATTGTGACTCCAACTAGGTACAAGTTCTCATATGGCAAGTGTTGATTTAGTTTAGCTACCAGTATGAACAATAAATCCAGTCATTAGGGCTTACCTATTTTAAAAGCAGTTTTTAAACTTTTAAATCCCTACTTAGATGATCTCTGAAAAATGTCTTCTATACTCAGAGGAAATAAAATGCAGAAATGTTCACATTCATGAGACAATAGCGTTGACTGAATGCTGTAAAATGAAATCTGCTCTTTCTGTTTTTCTTTCAAAAGAAAAATTGCATAAATAATACATTTGGACCTTGCAATACCAAACAAGCACAATAGCTACTTTACATCTCATCAAAATGAAGGCCATCTTTTTCATTTTATTATGGAACCATTAATACAATATCATCAACTCTGATTGGCTGTGAGACTCCAGACTGAAGGCATCATGCCAGATGTCAGTGGAGGTGCTAATATCACTGGGATACAGGATGGCAGCAGCCCAATGACCAGTGTGCAGATAAAATCTGAAAAAAAAAATAAATAAATCTAAATCTTTTCAAATTTGGGGCCATGGCTTCTTTCTTGGGAAAAACTCAGATAAGAAGTACCTTCATAATGACCTCCAAATGCACCTGAGAATCTCTTAAATAATAAGTAATAAAGTTTGTACACATCGATTACCTTGCTCATTCCAGTTTTGGGATGTATGGATACATTTCTATCCAGATTATCCTTTTCAGCAGTCTGTCAGTAAAAACCCAAACCAAAAAACAGGTAATATTTGATTAAATCTATTTTCTACCTATTTCAGTCCAAAAAAGAAAGATGTGTTAGGAGGAAGAATAAAAATAATGTCAAAATTAGATTCCTAATTATTCCTGGATTTAAATTATCCTTGCTTTTGTGGGCTCTGTCCCATGACAACAGATAATCGAGAGCTGGCTGTAATTGACATATTAGGGTTTTCTTTTACTTAAGGCAAATAGAAGGATGCAATTAAACATTAGGTTTACCCTTTAAGTAAAAAGAGCACATGGCAGATAGCCACAAAATAGGGGTTTAAAAGGATTTACTAACTTGGGATAAATATGGTGTGTAGAAGGTATTTAAAGAAAATTCAAAGCAACCTATGGATAATACCCTTATGTTGCATGGATTTAGACAATATGATTTAATTTCTTATATAGAAGAATTAAACAGGGTAGCATAACCTGTGATTTCTTAGCACTCTTTTTGATGTTTTAAAATAAAATTTAGTTTTTCTCTTCTATGACAGTAATTTTTATTTTTTATTAAAAAAACTTTTTTAGACATTCTTTTTTTTATATGTTCTTTCCCATTATGGTTTATCACAGAACACTGAATATATTGAATAGTTCCCTGTGTTATACAGTTGGACCTTGTTGCTTATTCACCCTATACATAATAGTTTACATCTGTTAATCCCAAACTCCCAGTCCTTCCCTCCCCCTTGGCAACCACAAGTCTGTTCTCTATGTCTGTGAGTCCCTCTATATAGTTAAATCTAATCTTTAAGACACAAAAATATTGTAGAATGTGTTAAGACATACTCCAGGTCAATGAGAAATAAATTAAAAACTGTCAACCTACTTGACATTAACAAATATGTACTTTGAGACGTCACTACATTTTGGTATTGTACAGATACTGGGAGTACAGTGTCCCACTCCAAACTGCTACTTAGTAGCTGGGTAAACCTGTACAAGTCACTTAACCTGTTGGGGCCTCAGTTTTCTGTGCTAGGAAATGGGAATGATTATAGAACCTATTTCACAGGGTTCTTGTGAGGTTTAAATGATCTAATATATGTAAACTATGCAGAGGAATGCCTGACATATAATAAATATTCAAAAAGTATGAGTTATTTTTACTGTCCATCAGCATTTCAAATGACAGCAGAGCAAGAGTAAATTAAGAAGTAAAAAAGTTATCACGGGCTTCCCTGGTGGCGCAGTGGTTGAGAGTCCGCCTGCCGATGCAGGGGACACGGGTTCGTGCCCCGGTCCGGGAAGATCCCACATGCTGCGGAGCGGCTGGGCCCGTGAGCCGTGGCCGCTGAGCCTGCGCGTTCGGAGCCTGTGCTCCGCAACGGGAGGGGCCCCAACAGTGAGAGGCCCGCGTACCGCAAAAAAAAAAAAAAAAAAAAAAAAAAAAAAATATATATATATATATATATATATATATATCACTTTGTTCTTGTTGTCAGCATTACATCCTGATAAGATTCAAGAAAATCCTATTTACTTACAAATTACTGCTACTGAGATTGACTGAATTAGATTTGAGGAATTAAAAATAGTCAGCATCAAATATTTGTGTTTGCTTTTTTAACAGGCAAATTAAAATATTGGCAAGTGCCTTTTAATTTAATTTTTAATTCTTATCCCTTTGGAGACTACACACAAAATATTCATTTATCTTCCATTTCAGTTTGGTAATATATTCTTGGCAATTAAGAATTTGCTGTACTAAAAGATAAATGTATTTAGGTTAAATGTTAGTGCTTTGTGTAAAGCCTGCTTTGCAGGAATTCTGTATACTTCTTACTCTTTGGAAAGAGATGAAGCAAACCCCTAATTTTTAGAGCTTTGAAAATGGCAGTGTGTCCCTACTCTCTTCAATAAAATCATTGACATTAAGAACTCCACTTTAATTTTACTGTTCAAACACAAAATGCTAAGCACTTACAAGGCTCACAGATTACTCTTCATTCATTGCACGGATATCACTGATTTGGTCAGGATAATTCTAAGGCTCCCTAAGACTGGCCTCTGTTGTTGTGAGATGCTGGTAATCAGGAACCAATAATGGATTCAGCATTTTCCAATATTGAATTCCACCATGAGGATAATCCAAGTTTTCTCACTTTATTTCATTTACCTAACCCTCCTCAAAAGAACCACCCTCTTTATATAAAGATAGATGAATCTTAAATGTACATGCATATACAAATAAAAATATATGTATATTTGCAGTGGTAGAATGGCATAAAACTAAAATCTGTAACAATGTTATGTGTTAGATTATAAAATTGGCATTACCCATAATTTAACTACCAACCTGTTTCCCCTTTCATTACTTTCCTTTCATTATAATTTTATTCATTATAATTTGTTAATTATTATAAATAATTAAGATATTATATCTAAATTTTAAGAAAACTAACAAGAGCCACTGTAATATATCAGAGTACAAGCCAAGAGATGTGTTTTTGTTCAAGGCATTTGCATTTTCTGAGAATTATATGGCTCCTATGTTAAGTGAGTAGGTGGCTCTTTGAAATAATTTCAATAGTTCAAGAATCTCAGTGAAAGTTTCCATTTCTTGGGTGTAATTTTGCATAAGTTACCTGAAACATCAGTCTCTTTGTCTTTGGTTGGAATTGTGTCAATTCATTAGGATAATATTGGTTATCTTATGCTAGCCAGAAAGAGCAGTTGATACCTTTATTTCTTTAATTTAAATGAGAACAACATTTATGACTCAATAGTATGACTTGTTTTATAGGAAGACCCATTGTATAGGAATTGGGTCTGAGAAAAAGGCAATGGGAAGTTAGAAACAATCAAAGGAGTATTTTTTTGGTGGTAAAATATTTGAGAATCCTGGAATGGGGTTTTAAGGCTCCTTCCAACTTTGTAAATCATTATAACTTATTGCTTGAATTTTCTGGTCATACTTTCTCATCCTAGTACAATCAATCTTACCTCTTTTAAGAATGGCTCGGGGCTTCCCTGGTGGCACAGTGGTTGAGAGTTCGCTTGCTGATGCAGGGGACGCGGGTTCGTGCCCTGTTCCAGGAAGATCCCGCATGCCGCGGAGCGGCTGGGCCCGTGCGCCATGGCCACTGAGCCTGCGCGTCCGGAGCCTGTGCTCTGCAATGGGAGAGGCCGCAACAGTGAGAGGCCCACGTACCGCAAAAAAAAAAAAAAAGAATGGCTGTACCTCAAGTTAGACATATAAACAGAATTTACCTTCCCCAATACAGGCATAATTCTGTATGAAAGTCTAACATAAAGGTGTTGTTTGTATAAATTAGTGATATTATATTCATGTGTAGCTCATGAAACTGAAGATGTATGTATGTTTGAATATAGATTATCAAGTATGTTGGAGGTTTGGCTGAGAAGGCTATCATATAACTAACTTCATATGTGCACGTGCTCTGCACTGAATTAATGTGCAATTTTTTCTTCATATTTATATAAAGCCTCCCTACTTGCAATTTTCATTGTACCTACATAAACAGATTTATTTAATAGGTTTGATTAGTGTCCATACTTATGTAATGTAAATCATTTAAAAAATCTTTGCATAATTAAGTAACTTAAGGAAATAAGCTTTGGTAAAAAATATTCACTAAAGTTATTGAAGTAACTGAAAATGGGATGCAGTCTAAATGGTCAATAGTGATTTTAAAAAGCTATGGAGTAGAATGTTTCCCATCTACTAAAAACAATGTTTATTTAAAAAAGGACAAATTTTTCTCATAATGTCAAGTGAAAAAGAAAAATGCCAGGATACTTGATTGTATATATAGTAGGGATATAACTATGTAAAAGAAAACCAACAAAGAGACATGAATCGGAAAAAACACTGGAAAGAAAGACACTAAAATGTAAATCATGGTTATCTCTGGGTATCAGCTATCAGGAAATTTGCTTGTGTTTCCTTCTATTTTTCTCTGATGAGCTTATATTGCTCTCATAATTGAAGTTATATATACTTTACCTTTATAAAACAATCCATCGATTTTAAAAAGTGACTAAAATAATATAACATTTAGTAGTTACATATTGCTAACCATGTATCTGGCATTGTTTTATATGTTTGACCTTCAACAACCCAATCAGCTAATTTATTCTTATCATTTTACAGCTGAAAACTTAGAAATGAAGATGTTAAATAACTTGCCCCAACTTATACATAAGTAGGTTGTGAAACTGGCACTTACAACTTTGGTTTATATGGCTTTGGTCTGTGCTATACTACTGCTATCAACTTGCACAACTGAAAAGTTGTCATATTTTTATTTTTTTAATATTTAAGCATGACAAAAGTACAGATGATATTGCTTACACCCATGTACTCATCACTGAGTACTGATTTTTTGAAACAATACCACAACATGCTTATTTAAATCAATATTACCCCTTTCAGATATATCAATGGGGATGTGTCATTTTTAGGTGATGATGCCATTTTTATTATTATAATAAGAATAACTATTGAATACTAAGGTATTAAAAAGTCAAAGCAGGTATAAGTCTAACAAAATATGTACAAAATCTATATGAAGAAAACTATAAAACTCTGATGAAAGAAATCGAAGAAGACCTAAATAAATGCAGAGATATTCCATGATCATAGATAAGAAGACTCAATATTGTCAAGATTTTGATCCTTCCCAACTTGATCTCTAGATTAAACAGAATTCCAGTCAAAATCCCAGTAAGTTATTTCATGGGTATCGACACATTGATTTTAAAGTTTGTATGGAGAGATAGAAGACCAAGAACAGCCAGCAGAATATTGAAGGAGAAGAACAAAGTCATTTGACATTACTCTACCTCAAGACTTATTAAGAGGCTACAATAATCAGAACAGTGTGGTACTGGTGGAGGAATAGACAAAGATACCAATGGAATAGAATAGATAGCCCAGAAATAGACCCACACAAATATTATCAACTGATCTTTGACAAAGGAGCAAAGGCAATACAATGGCCAAATGATACGATTTACAACAAATGATGCTGGAGCAACTGGACACCCACATGCAAAAAAATAATAATAGTAATCCAAACACAAAATTATACCCTTCAGAAAATTTAACTCAAAATGGATCACAAACCCTAATCTAAAAGGTAAACTGTAAAACCATAAAAGATAACATAGGAGAAAATCTAGATTATATTGGATTTTGCAGTGACTTTTTAGATACACCAAAGGCACAATCCATGAAAGAAATAATTGATTATCTGGACTTCATTAAAATGAAAGTCTACTCTGCAAAAGATACTGCCAAGAAAATGAGAATACAAGCCACAGACTTGAAATTAATATTTGAAAAGATATAACTGATGAAAGACTGTTATGCAAGATATACTAAGAATTCTCAGAACTCAACAATAAGGAAATGGACAGCTTGCTGAAAAAATGGGCAAAAGACCTGAAGAGACACCTCACCAAAGAAGATATACGGGTGGCAAATGGGCATATAAGATATGCAATTTCGTTTGTCATTAGGGAAAAGCAAATTAAAACAACAATGAAATGCCACTACATGCTTTTTAAAATGACGAAAATGTAAAATACTGACATCACCGAATGTTGGCAATGATGTAGAGCAACAGGAACTCTCATTTATTGCTGGTGGGGATGCAGAATGGTACAGCCACTTTGGAAGATTGTTTGGCAGTTTCTTCCACTCCAGAGTATTTACTTAAAGAGTTGAAAACATATGTCCACCCAAAAACCTGTACGTGGATATTTATGGCAGCTTAATTATAACCACCAAAACTTGGAAGCAACCAAAATGTCTTTCACCAAGTGAATGTATAAACTGTGCATTCAGGCAATGGACTATTATTCAGTATTAAAAAGATATAAACTATCAAGCCTTGAAAAGACATGGAGGGATCTTAAATGCTTCTTGGTAGGTGAAAGAAGACAATCTGAAAAGACTACATACTTTATGATTCCAACTACATGATATTCTGCAAAACTATAGGGATAGTAAAAAAGATTGGTGGTTTTCAGGGTTTGGGAGGAGGTGGGGGGTGGATAGAGGAAAATTTTTCAGGCAGTGAAACTATTCTATATGATACTATAATGGTGGATACTTGTCTTTATGCATTTGACCAAACCCATAGAATGTACAACAAAAGTGAACCCCAATGTAAATGATGGACTTTGGTTGATAATGACCTGTCAGTGTAGGTGTATTAATTGTAACAAATGTACTACCCTTGTGTAGGATATTGATAGTGAGGGAGGCCATACATGCTTGGGGACAGGAGCATATGGAAACTCTCTATATTTTCTGTTCAGTTTTGCTGTGAACTTAAAACAGCTCTAAAAAAAATAAAGTCTGTTTTTCAAAACTTGGGCAGCACAGTATGCTAAGATATTCACATGTTTATCTCACTTAACTTTCATAACAATCATATTAATAGGAGCCACTCTTTCCCAATATTATAGATGAGATCATTAAGACACAAAAGGGTTTCTTCACCCAAGGTCGTTATACTCCAGAACCCATATTTGTAATCATCGCAAATTCAAAACATTTTTTTAAATTCTTTGTGTATCTACAAAAGGTTTTGTGCAGATCATCAACAAAAGCAAACTATTTATTCTCTAAGGACAGTATTATTTTCTTTTTAATAATGAGATGCTATTTGGAGAAAAACCTAGTAGTAAAGTTGGGTGATAAAGTTGAATGATGCTATTATAGATTAAAAACAAATAATGTGTTAAAATGCAATTGCCAACTTGTGGGCCTTGAACCAAATTTGGCCACTGGACATTTTGTTTTTAGCTACCCTAATACTGGCAGGGTATAAGTCCATACATCAGGTCACTTGAAAAACCATACCCAGATTCCAATGCAGCATCAATGAGCTAAAATTAGGTAGTGACTCACCCTCTTAAATGGCACAGGGTCTCTTCAGTTCTTTAGTCCTCTCCATTCCCTGTGGTCTCCCTGCAACTGAAACTAAGCAGCAGCTACTCTTTACGATAGGATTTGTTCTGTTATTTTTCATCTAGTAGAATTGAGGGAATTTTTTTTCTTGTATCCATTTCTCGATGGAAAATATAAGATAAGGCAAGAGGGCTCCATGTCTCATAAAAATGGGAACGTAAGTTTGTGGAAATGTCGAACATCTTATGCTTAATATGCTAATGTGTCTTGTCTGTGTAAAAGACCACCACTTAATTCACTGACATGAAAAAATAAGAAGAATAATTCTGACTGATAGATGGAAAAATGTATGGTAAGTGTTTAATTAACTGAAAAATACTGGTATTTAAACAGGATTTATTTTGAAATGCAAATAAAAGATGTGGCTACAATAAAATGCAAATTGTATTCACTGAAAACATTGCTCTGGCAGCAAAGCCTTTTACAGCTGATAAGTTCATAAAGTATAATCTACAGAGGATAGCAGAAACTATAAGCCCCAAACAGAAACACGTATTTGCAAACATAAGTCCAGTTAGAAATACAGTTCAGAGTGTAAAAGATCGACTTGAGAACTTACAGGACAGAGTATATGAAAAGGTTACAGTATTTCTGAGCTCTCTATTGCAGCTGATGATAGCCTAAATATAAACAGTAACACCTATTTGGTTATATTATTCATGCTATAGATGAGGACTTTGATCTGACCGAATACTTTGGTGTGTGGTGCAATGGTAGACACAAATTCAAAAAAATATTTACTTTGTGAGAAAAACCCTCAAGAGGTGAATGTAGTAATTTCGTGGGTGAGCATGAATAAGGATATTGTCCTTGCAGTAGTATGAAACTTAAATAATAGACAGCAGTGTTTTATACAAGGACAGGAAGTGTACACGTGTTCACTGTATCTTTTATGAGGTACCTCTCTGAGCTAAAAATGTTAACAATTGAACACATCATGAGCATAGTAAGGAAGAACTTTTCCCTGGATTTGCTTCCGTGGCTTGAACTACTGATGTTTTGATGCCTTGCTTGATGAAATGGAGGCCCAGTTACTAGACAGCTGTACTACACACGGATTGGTAGCTTGCATATGGCATGATGCTAAAGATGTATATATAGACACCTACATACACACACATATCTGCATACACACACACAAGATTGAAAATAGTTTCTTGTTCTTGACATTCAGACAGATTACCACCTGTCATCAGTTAAAACCCAATTAAAAACTTGGCTTTTTTTAGGTTGATATTTTAAACATCAAAATTGTTTAAATTTCTTTGCAATAATTTTTGCACTAGTTACGCAAACTTATGATTTGAGTAACTCATTCTTAGAGAAGTTTTATCTTTGGTAGATTAAAATGGCACTGAACATTTGGTTCATATTCCTATGCTAAGATTGTTCTACACAAAAGGAACACAAAAGGAATTGCCTGAAATACATTCCCCAAATTATGTATTTAAAGACCAAATTCTTTAAAAACATAAAGAGATAGCATGAATGAAGAATTACAAATGATTTAGTACTGAACCAGCATGCAATACAGTTTTAAAACTTCAAATATGGTGACACTGAAAACCAGAATTCTACAAATCATAGAAATTCTTGTGCAAAGTTTCTATACATGTTTGGAAGTAGCTATATTTGAGAACATCTATTTTCCACAGTGAACTGAAGAAAACTAAGCATCATTTAAAATTAAAAGATGCCTTACAACAGAATACACAAAACCAAATGTTGACACTAGAACAGAAAAAGTGAAACATTTTTTTTCAAATTGGGATATAGTTGCTTTACAATGTTGTTTTAGGTTCTGTACAACAAAGTGAATCAGCTATATGTATACCTATCTCCCCTCCCTCTTGGATCTCTCTCCCACCCACCCCCCATCCCCCCCCATCTAGATCACCACAGAGCATTGAGCTGCGCTCCCTGAGCTATACAGCAGGTTCCCACTAGCTATCTGCTTTACACATGGCAGTGCACATATGTCAATCCCAATCTCCCAGTTCATCCCACCCACCCCCCATGTCCACATGTTTGTTCTTTACACCCACATCTCTATTCCTGCCCTGCAAATAGGTTCATCTGTACCATTTTTCTAGATTTCACATATATGCGTTAACCTATGATATTTGTTTTTCTCTTCCTGACTTACTTCACTCTGTATGACAGACTCTAGGTCCATCCACCTCATTACAAATAACTCAATTTCGTTCATTTTTATGGCTGAGTAATATTCCATTGTATATATGTACCACATCTTCTTTATCCATTCACCTGTCAATGGACATTTAAGTTGCTTGCATGTCCTGGCTTTTGTAAATAGTGCTGAAATGAACATTGGGGTGCATGTGTCTTTTTGAATTATGGTTTTCTCAGGATATATGCCCAGGAGTGGGATTGCTGGGTCATATGGTAGTTCTAGTTTTAGAAACACTTTTTGGACACAAACCAAAGAGTAATGAATTAAAAAAAGAAAATTTTAATCATTGAACTTATTTAATAGTTTATATATTTGCTTCCATTTTAGCTAAAAGTAAAATAACATATCTAATGTTATATCTGTAGAATATTACACAATAAAAATAAGTTTGTATTATATTTTTGGTGGTTAGTTTTTTTCCATCCATCCAACTTCACTCATTTAAACTATCTGGCTGGCCCAGTGTTAAAGAAATAAGACATGGACGGATTCAAATGAGAGTTTTATTATAACTGAAAAACATACAGTCTACTAATCTAACTTCTTAGAAGAGGACCACACAAATTTACATATAACAAATTTAATGGCTTTATTTCATAGTCATACCTTTAAAATTTATAGACTAATTTGCCATTGTTAAAATTATAGGAAAATTTTGGAAAGGTAAAAATATAAGGTTCTTTGATTTCAAACGTTTGAAACTGAATTAATATTCATCAGTTCATGTATTAATGATAATTAGAAGGGTGATAATGTGTAGGAAGAGTTATAAATATGTTACTAATGCAGCACAAATAGTACTAAACACTAAATATGAAGGCACTGAAAACCAGAATTCTACAGAACCCTTAGAAGTAGCTACTGTAGTTATAACAACTATTGTGCAAAGTTCTATCCATGTTTGAAAGTAGAATTTGTTTTCAGTATGAAAAAATGTTAGATACACTTCTGAAGGTGGCATTATTTTCTCATTAAAAAAATTGAATTTGAGGCTTCCCTGGTGGCACAGTGGTTGAGAGTCCGCCTGCCGATGCAGGGGACACGGGTTCGTGCCCCGGTCTGGGAAGATCCCACATGCGGCTGGGTCCGTGAGCCATGGCCACTGAGCCTGCGCGTCTGGAGCCTGTGCTCCTCAACAGGAGAGGCCACAACAGTGAGAGGCCCACGTACTGCAAAAAAAAAAATTGGAATTTGATCTTTGGCTCCAGTTGGTCTCAAAATTCACAATTTTATTCCTCTCTGACATTGACAACTAATGTTAAAGTCAATATTTAAAATTATAATAACAATACTCTTTTCTCTATGAAGAGATTGCCATCTTTTCTTTCATATATAAACATTACCTCAATTATCAAGGTTATGATGAATTATATTGTAAAGGGTAACATTATCCATGTCTGCTGAAGATAAACTAAATTAAATGGACAAATAGATTAGATATAAAAAGGATATTAAAAGATTATGGAATTACTTCCCTCAAAATCTTTAAAAACAGTCCAGATACTCATCTGCCTACAATAGTTTAGGTAAAGTTTGCCTGAAGCCAGCAGGATGAAGCAGAAAGATAACCTCTAGAGGTTTCCTTCAACCATATTTTTTCTAAGATTTAACTCTATTGTCCTCAAATTGTACTGGCATCTTCTCAGTTTTCTGATGAAGATTCTGGGCAGCATAGTTTTTTTTTTGTTTTTTTTTCTTCATATTAACACATTAATTTTAGTTATATTTTTCAACGTAAAAGAAAGGTAGCCATAAGAGAAGTATTACCAAAGTTCTGACATTTTGTAAAAGAATTAAAAATTAAATACAGTCTATTTAGGCAAAGATTATTAAAAGTCAGGACAGCAAATTTAAAATTTAAAAAACCCTACTGCATACTTCATTACTGACAGATTGCTTCATTGTCAAATAATGATACGCTTCAGAATTTCAAACAGAATTTTAAAATTTTTACTATGTAAATTGAAAAGCATATATTTAATAAACTGGATGTATTCCCTTAATGCTAAAAGGGGACTATTCTCCCCATCAAAGAAAAAAAGATTCTTAGGTGTTCGTAAGTAATAAGTGAAGTCAGGATGACCACAGGAGGCCATGTAGGTTGGATACCTCCAAAAGTCCACATTGAGGAGGGGCTGCCATACACATAAACCAGCAAGTAAATGGTACCCCCTTGGAACAGGGGAGTGCACACCTGCACAAACATTGTGACTGCCTTAGAATGACAATTAGATCATGGCCCACTCCTTTCATAATTGTTCTCATGTTGATTTATTACAAAGGATCAGAGAAAATTGGTTTTCATAAGTGCTGGTTATTCAATGGAATTAAGTTGATCAATATTTCAAAATAAAACAAAACTGAAAAGTATAGCTTCTTTTGTTAAAACACCAGAAATATTGCCTTTTCAAATTGGGCTGTCATGGCCATCTTGTTAGTCATTCATTCATAGAAAGTTCTATTCTCAATTACTTGTGGCACTGATAATATTTTTAACTGGGTCATGTCCCTAAAATTGTGACATTTTACAAGTATTTTCATAGTTTTATTAGCTTTAGAGGTAGGAGGAGAAACCAACGTCTCCATAACAAATGCAAGAATGGCTTACATAATGAATTTTTGCACAAAGTATTAACTAGTTTATGACAGTTTTCCAAGGTCTGGATTGATGTGTTAGTTATTTAGGATATCGTGGTAATTGTTGTATAAGACTGAGGTGGACTACAAACAAGTTTGTTTATTCAGTAAAAATTGATCAGCAGAGATTGCAAGAGTGCCTAAGTCAACTACTTAACAGGCATTAGGAAAAGTATGAACAATTCAATACATTTCTTCTGGAAAAAACAATGAAATTTATGACACTCCCTGGTGGTCTAGTGTTTACCTTCAGCTCTCTCTCCTAGCAAAAACATCGTGAAGTGTGTGTGTCTTATAGGGACAAATATCATGTGTGGGTATCATTCAGCAAAGGAGGAGAAGGGAAGACAGTTTTCCAGAGAAAAAGTATCTGACTGACTTTCTATAAATCAGATGCCCAAAGTTTACTTAACTTGAAAATAGTTTGCTACCTTCATGTCAGACACCTGAGAGAATGGTGGCTAGGGAAAAATGTGTAGGGATCACAACTCAAAGAACGCATGGTATCCTTTAAAAAATCCGTTACAATTTTCACATATGCTTTTCATTTATCATTAGAAAAAAACATTTGCATTTCACAAAAACATATGTGGTTTATAATACAATCTACATGTTGTCATTTTATAACTCTAGCTCACATATAATAAAGAATGGATTGGGTGTTTTACTAAATCATTTGTAGTATTCATTAAAACAGAATATTTAGCTTCATATAAGTGCCCTTAACTGGAGTTTACTGATGAAGTAACTGATTATAAATAGGTGTCTCTTTAACTGCAGTGTTTAAAAAATTATTTTTCTAATTCTAATTTGAAAAAGATAAATTCCTTTATACTGTGCATGACTGTATTTCATTTTAATGAAGACAGAAAAAGAGATGCCTATAACAGTTTATATACAGCTGCAGAAAAGGCTTACGTGGCTAGAGCAACTCACTGCTTCGTTTCTCTTTCAATTACACTATAATCGTTTCATGAGAAAAATATCATGTGTCACATTTCTGATCTGATCCAAGAAAAGACCAGTTGTCCTTATTTAAGTTTTCTGCTTTTTTTATAAGACACTGAATTTATTTTTATGACTCATTGCAGCTACTTTACCGTTTTCACATAATGCATGCATCACTTTCTGCGGAGAATTCAATAAATTAACAATATTTTTGGCCACTACTCAGAGGAAAAATCTCAAGCATACTGTAACTGTATAAATCACAAGTCCAGTTTAACATGAATTAAATGCATAAAATCCATCAGTGTCTCTGGAATTTTGCCCAAAACATTTGAAAACCACGAATAAAGCAAATGTGATGTCAGTTTGGTTTGTGAAAGATTCCCTTTTCCTTCATGCTTCAGAGAGATAATAAAGCTTGAGTCAAGTGATAAAAATAGTTTAAGGCTTACAATAAGTCTGTTTAGTAAAGTTTGAAACTAGCAGGAGACTTGCCTCTCTATATTTTTCATTTCTTGTTGTTAAAGATTTCACTGCAGTACCTGTAAAATGTGTGTATGTGCCAAGAAACATGCAGTTTATAGTACTCATTTCAAAACCGCCTGTTTTTGAAAACAATGCTTGGCACAAGAAATCAGCAAAGACATTGGAAAAATATTAAAATCACTGTGGGAGTGACAGCAAAAAATGGAGAGAGACAGATTCCTCTGGTCTGATCCTTTATGATACTACTCTAGTTATTGAGTATATAAATTTCAATCCCCTAGTTCAACTGAAGGGGGAAAAACATGATTATCACATCACTCAAAGCTTCACAACTTTAAATTCAGCTCTGATATAAATTCACTCTGTATAAATGACTTTTAATATTTTGTTCCTTAACATAAGCATTAAATTTTATATAATTAAAAATTTATTTACTGTCTCTTCCTTAATTGAGGTTTTTATTTGCTATTATTACCATTCCTAACCTATCTGGGCAGAAATATCTTTCTGTACATTAGAGCAAGGGAAGTTTTAAGCAAAGGGTAACATTAGCCATGGCACATAACTAGACTTTGAAAGCAAACTTTGGTAAAATTAATAATATGAAGAGAAACTGTTGTCACCACTTCAGCTTCTCCGCTCCACATATATGCATTCATAATGTTTCACAAGGAAAGAGAATTAGGAAGATATAGTCAGACATTGTTAGAATTATCTGTTTTTAGAGTTTACTTAATAAAATTATTAGCTGGCAGCTCTAGGACCAGGGTGAAGGATTCCTAGTATATCGGAGCCCTACAAGGAAGACATTTTTCACCCCACTATTATAAAAAGACTCTGTAAACTGTTTCTAAAACAGAAAAACAGGAGGCAGGATAAGCCAGCTTCTCAATAAGAAAGATTACATGCATGTCTGAGACAGAACCAGGCACAAGTTGGTAGGGAACAATTTAGCGCTGATGTTCATTTATTTTTCTGGTGCTATAAAGTCTTCAATGGCTACAAGTAGTTGACAGGATTTGCAGAAAAGCTTTGGGTACAACCAAATGACAGTATTTTCAGAACAAATTGTTCAGCACTGGTTTAGAGAAAAGGGGTGTCTTCTATTGATTGAATTGCCAACACCTTTGAGTACTCTACTTAAGATGATTATCTTGAAGAAAGTGCTGTTAAACTCTAGACATTTAAATATCTTACCTCTTTAATATATTGAATATTTCTTAGTTCTGAAAGAGTCTATTCTTCCTTTGATACATGTGCTTGGCGCTCATCAGTGCTAATGGAAATTAACAACAAAATAGACCCTTAATCATTTATCTTACATTATAGAAAGGCATGATTTGAGAACTTGATTAGGGCTATAACTGAACAAGATATTATGAAGATTTGATTCTCTTTGAACATATCCATTGCAATAATTCAACTGGAAATTTATTATAAAATTTTCTTCGCCTAGTTATTTTATATTATGATCATATGACAAAAATCTTGTAAAAAAATCAAAGGTATTCAAACACTAGCTATTTACATAAGTCATGTATTCACAGTTCATTCAACATCCTAGCACTTACTTGGTATACATCACTTTATAATACTAACTGCTTTTGAAAGTGAAGCGTTTCCTTATTTGTCCAGAAAGCATTGTGGAAAAGTATTTTCACTTGTTTTTACTAGGTTTGAAGTTTTTAAGAGATACCTACTTTTAGAAAACCTTACCTTTATGTGACATCCATTTATAAATTTAAGCTGAGAAAAATACTAATCTATATAAATATACCATAGACAACATAGAATGTGTATTCCTCACAGCAAAGCAAAGTGAGATCTGGGAATCTTTGTGAATTTCAGTTATCCTGATACCAATTTTCTGAACATACCCAGTTACACTGTGTCTTCTTGCTGTCTTTATCTGTACTGCTTTTCTCCAGCCAAATTATGCAGTTTACTTCCCCTAAGACATCTCTGCTCCTACTGAGCTACTTTATTTTACAACCCCAAGTCAGAAATTTTTACTGTTGCCAGAAACGTTTCTCACCTCCAGTGTTTCTCTTTGTGGGTATTGTACCACCATCGCATTGTGATAGAAATGAATCAGCTAATGAATACAGATTTTAGGTGATTATGAATTTGGTTGTTCAAGTTTTTGCTTAGTTTGTTTTTGTGCTTATGGATGGAGTATTATCTGATATAATTATACTTAAATTGTGTAATTTTAACTTCCTTTAAATGTTCATACAAAAGACTTTTGCTTTAAAAAAGAAGCAGTAGTACAACCTATGTTTGGATTTCAGGAATTCAGTTACAACACAGCCAAAATAATAATTATCTAACTACCAGAAATATGGGTACAAACTATTATTAAATGCAAATTATTTGCTTGCCTTAGTAGAATATTCAAGAAAATTAATTTAATCTCTTAAATCAAACAAAAATAGTGAATGTTAATAACCAGAAAGAAAATATAAAATTCGGTAGCTTTCTTATGAAGTATTATAGCCAGTTAGAAATCTTTAAAACTCTCATCCACAATAGAAACAAAGCACAAAATTCACGGTACGATGAATGTACAGTATCTATCAAAATAATCTGCAAAATGTGTTAAGAATTTTAAAGAAAATCAAAAGAATGTAGAGGTGAACCTTTTACCTAAGTGAGAAAATAAAATGGTTTAAAGATGTATCTCTCCCAAATTTCTTTGTATATCTGAGATGATTCCAAGATTAACTTTGCAATTTCAATAAGTGATTCTAGTAATCATCCAAAAAACAATAGGTAAAAAGAGTCTAGAAAAAATTTTAATTTTAATGACATAATAATATTAAAATATTCTAAAATATATAAAGTATAAAATACATGTAAATATATAGTAAATCATAATGTGGTCATTAATGATATAATAAAAATGCATCAACAACATAGATGCACAATTTGGCAGGTAAATTGAATGGCATGCACAGAAACAGATCCTAGTACATATTATGTTGTATTTTAAGCTAATATTGCATATCATAAGTTGATGAATCATTTAATATTAATGCTAAGATAGTTAACTATTTATTAAAAAGTCATAACAAATATTTAAATAAATTAAAAACTAAATAGAATTAGCTATTTTAAAATACAAAAAAAATAGATAACATTGGGACAGTAACAGATTTTTAAGCAAAAAATTTTTAAGCAAATAATAGAACACATTAAAGAGGAAAAAATAGATTTTAGCTGGTTACAATCAATAATTATTATATGCCAAACTCACCATACCCAGAACTAAAAACCAAGAGGCAAACTGAGTGGATTATTTTAAATTTTACGTAAAATGACACATATTTAAATATAATAAAATATCATATAAATTAATATGAAAATATCCAGTCGACGTTCCTAAGTATGTTGTAACTGTTAATTCGTTAAACATGTTTTAATACACTATGAAGGCCCATAAATTGCAGTTGGCTGATATGCCTTTTAAGTGTCTTGTAATCTCATAATAACAGAGGTTTTTTTTTTTTTAACATCAACACAGTTAATATCTGGGGCTGATAATTACTGTGGGAGACTGTCCTGTGTAAAGTTAGATGTTTAGTATCATCCTAGCCCTCTATCTAGATTCCAGTAGCACTTCCCAGGTTGTGATAACCAAAAATATCTTCAAACTGTCAAATGTCCCATGAAGGGCAAAATCACCTGTGGTTGAGAACCACTGCTCTATAAGCTCTTCCCTCCATCCCCATCTTTTTCTACCGTGGCAGATTATTCATCAGAGAGCTTGGGAGGTTTGCTGCATGGAGTGGTGCATGACCCACAATATGGATTTTGCCAATTACATCTCCCTGGTCTAACATAACACACGCTCAGCATGTAAATGATTGTATTTAGAGGATAGGTCATGTCATATAGGTGGCTGGAGACATTCTTACTTCTTCCCCTTCTCACCCACCAAATCAAGTCAATCAAGTCCTTTGTTATCAAATCTCTAATGTCTTTCAAATTTGCTTACTTTCTTCCTTCTCACTAAACTACCTTAGTTCAAGGTACAATCATCTCTCACCAGGATTAATACCACAGCCTCCTAACTGGTCTCTGTTTTTCCAGTCTTATCCCCATCCAAGCTCTTCTTTCTTTCCACAGAAGCTCAGGTGGTCTTTCTAAAATGCTCACCTAATTATACCAAGCACGGCCCTGCACCTCTCCTCAAGCACTGAAAACCCTTCAATAACTCTCCATGTCCCTCAGGGTATTGTCTGAATTCCTTTCTGGGGCTTACTAAGTATTTTGTGATTGGATGGCCTCTTACTTTTCTAGTTTCTTTTCTATCCCCTATACTTCCAAATGACTTTCCGTACTTTCTCTTCATGTATATATAATTCATAAACAATGTATACTCTTATTTTTGTGTGTTTAAATTTTGCATAAATGGTAGCATATTGTTCCTATTCTTTTGCAATTCACTTCTTTTTAGATTTTCTTAATTCATGTAGGTCTAGTTCTTTACTGTCCAGCAATCCATTTCTTAAAAGATTTTACTTTAATAAACTTAATTTATTTATCTTTCTACTTCAATACCTTTGTGTCTCTAGTACTGGCATAAAGTTGCTATTCAAAAAAAAAAAAAGGTTGATGGGATTTCCCTGGTGGTGCAGTGGTTAAGAATCCACCTGCCAATGCAGGGGACATGGGTTCGATCCCTGGTCCGGGAAGATCCCTCATGCTGCAGAGCAACTAAGCCCATGCGCCACAACTACTGAAGCCTAGAGCCCGTGCTCTACAACAAGAGAAGCTACCGCAATGAAGAGTAGCCCCTGCTCGCCACAACTAGAGAAAGCCCGCGCACAGCAATGAAGACCCAATGCAGCCAAAAATAAATAGATAAAATAAATTTAAAAATTTATTAAAAAAACAAAAAAAAAGATTGATATGCATGAAGGCTAAAGATAAAGGAAGTAGTTTAAAAATTAAATATAAACATTCAAGGATGAGGTTTAAGAAAGGGCAAAGTGCTATATTTTTCAAGTTTAACACTTGAATCCATCTTTTCCATTTAAAAATTTTTGAAAGAAAATCTAATTTGAATAAAACTAGTTTCATAAACTTATCTCTTCTCCTTTCTGAGCTAGTGATTCCTAAACAACATTCTGTATTGCACTATGTATGTCACAAAGAAATCTCTAATAATGTCATGACATGCAAACAAAATTAAAGTCTATATTGTAATAAACGTTTGCCAAATAGCACATTTAGAGAGGAGTGGACTATATTTCTGCAAACCCAAACAAGCAATAAAATGGGGAACAACTTCAAATATTGGGAAATCCTTATTTCTAAAATGTAAGCATATTCTCTTCATTATTTATTAACAATGAAGATAGGTCGGTCAGTAATCACAGTTACAGAATATGAGGATAAAGTACTTTGGGAAATGTCCTTGTTAACTATTTCCAATCCTTTAACACAAGCATTTTCTATGACCTTAACTAACCTTAACTTCTCATTTATTTACATGTTTACTCCTTAAACATAGAAAAATGTAAACATAACTCAATTTAGGAAAAAATAAAGAATGTTTGTTTAGCATCCAAATAGAAATCATTGATGCCCTATGAAATAATTACGTGATAAGGGAATTTTTATTGAATAGAATAAAGATCATTAACAACAAAAGGGAAATACAGGAAAAAAGGAAAAACAGTCATAATGTAAGATTTCTAGTATATTTTTCTACTCACTTAAGATCAACTGAAATAATAAGATACTGGTGAAATCTGACAAATTTCAGATTGCAATCTGGTAAACATTTGATTTATTCTGAGCTTGTTGATAGCACACACTCAAATCTTTTGTTTTATTCATGTGTTAGACAATCACTATTGACAATTAGCACCTACTAATTCCAGATCTGTTGACTGAAGAACTCCTTTTATTTACTTAGATTTACTTGACTTTATTTACAGAGAAGACCTTTGAAAACCAAACACTTAACCACATGCCCAGATCTAAGAAGGTTTGAGGAAGTAGGTCTTGTGCATGATTGAGGGAAAACAGAAAATTCTTAGCGTCAAGTACACTGCATATAACTACTGAATAAAAGAATAGATAAATAGAGAGATAAATAGATCAGTTAAATGATGGCTGACAGACAGATGGATATATAGATGAAAGAGAGAGAGATACATGCATACATACATACATAATGGACATCATCTCCTTCAAAATCAAGTTTTTCCAGTGTTCCAAAATTATTTTATGTAAAGGAATTGCCCAGAATAGCAAGGAATCCTTTATTCAATTGTCAGTACAAAAACATAGCCCAAATCCAAATTGTAAATTATTTTTGATAACCCAACCTGTTAAATTATCAGTGTCTCTGTGCTGCTGCTGCTTCTAGGATTGTAAATAATTAACAATAGATTTACCTATTTTATGATTTAGAATTCTGTTATTTATTCTATGCCTTCTTTTCTGAGTTCATTTGGCACAAATATCATATAAGCAATGTGTATAATTTCATCATTTAAAAAAAACTTCTAACACATATCACTGCTACTTGAGGTAGTTTTCAATGAAGATGATGATATACATAGATTTTCAGACCAATTTTAGTTTATATTCTGAAGATTTTTTTTTTTTTTTTTTTTTGCGGTACGCGGGCCTCTCACTGTTGTGGCCTCTTCCATTGCGGAGCACAGGCTCCGGACGCGCAGGCTCAGCGGCCATGGCCCACGGGCCCAGCCGCTCCGCGGCATGTGGGATCTTCCCGGACCGGGGCATGAACCCATGTCCCCTGCATCGGCAGGCGGACTCTCAACCACTGCGCCACCAGGGAAGCCCAATTCTGAAGATATTTTAATAGTCCATATTAAACCATTGTAAGAATTATTAGTATTAGGTAATTTGATATCAAGCATGAAACTTATGAAATGAAATTTAGAGATGGAGAATAATCTTGGGGAGAAGGGGATGGCTGAGAGAAGTCTGATGTATTCCTTGAAATTAAAAGCAAAATCGAATGCATTGAACTTTTGCCAACTGTAAGTTGTTAAAAAAAAAAACTGGAATAACTTTCTGCAAAACAATTTGTTTTGTTGAACTCAGTTTCATCTCTCTTCTTTTAATTTCTTCTTATTTGAACTGTATATATTTTATCAAAATGGAGGTTATATTTAGTATCCAATTATCTATCCAATAACTAGATATGGCCCTAAGTCTAAAATACATTTTAATTCAATAGAACATCTTGATTCTTATTTCAAAAAAAAGAAAAGATATGACTACCAGGATTATCCTTGTCAAATTTTTCTTTTCAAATTTCCCTTTTCACTTCCAGTTGCACGAAATGGGAGGCCCTCTTCATCCAGTTGTACTCTTGACCTTGTTTATTTCCATACCTTCTACAATAGCCTCTACCAGGCATTTCTTCCAACCCTTCTATCTTCAAACTCTTTCATTCTATAGTAACATTCTTCAAGCTCTTCAAGGTTCTTTCCTGTTTTTAAGAAATGGAAGAGGATAGAAAGAAAATCATTTTGAAAGATTCTTCTTTTAATCTGATACACTTTTAAACTACTATTCAATAGCTTTTACCTTTACACAAACTACTTACGACATTGGTTTACCCCAGCTGACTACTCTTTTTTCCTATAATTTAGTTTCTTTCTCTACTCCTCCAAATGAAATTACTCTGACAAAAATTATTAATAGCACTCATTGAATAAAAATCTTACAGACTTCTCTCTAAATATGTACCAGCTGCCTTGACCTATGTCTCCTTTGAACTTCAGGATATATATCAAACTTATCTATTAAACATACAGCAATCTAAAACTCATTCTAAAAGTGAACTTAACAAGTTTCTCTCAAAATCAATTTTTTGACCTTTATCCTTTCTCCCAATTAGTCTTAACATCTTTTGAGTCTAGTTTCCTTTAGAGAAACGTTTATCCCCTAGTTTAGGGATTGGTTGGCATGGCAGAGAGGATGGGAAATGACTACAATGAGAGAGGAATATATCAGTATTTCTTCACCCCAGTCATACATTGGCATTACCTAGGGAGCTTTTGGAAAATACTGATGCCCAACACACCACCCCCTAATATTCTGATTTAATGTTTCTGCATCATCCACTATATGCTGGACACCTGGAATAAAATGTTAAGCAAAAGAGGTATGGTCTCTGCCAGCACATAGTTTTTAGTCTACTGATGGAAACAATTAAACTGGCAATGACTTTTTAGGATAATAAGCGCTATAATAGAAAATATACAGATGGTTGTCACAGAACAAGCAGACCACCTAACTCAGATTCAGAAGGTTAGGAAAGGCCTCTGGAAGAAGTAACTTCTGAAGGGAGACCCAAAGGAATTAGCCAACCAGAGGTGAGAAGAGCTGTCTGTGCAGAAGGAACAGTGTGTGTAAAGATTAGAGACAAGAGGCTCAATGAAAGAAATGAAAGTTCAGTGTGTCTAAAACCAGGAACAAGTTAGAGGAAAGGTGTTAGAGCTGAAATTGGAAAAGTGAGCAAGGACCATATTATAAAGTTCTAATCTCTAGAGGAAGACATTAAACATTCCTAATTAGGGGCAAAAATGTCAGTTATGGGTTCACCAGGTCACGACCTTGATAAACATGGTGGTAAGGAGAAACTGAAACTTTGAGGGGATTATAAAATGTTTTAACAGGGGAAAAAATTTATCTTTTGTATTATAAAAACCTTTTTCAAAATTTTCATTTTTGTGTTAGGTCAGAAATATCCATGCTACAATCCACAAAGTATTAGCCAGGAATTATGAAATCAATACATTTTCCTAAAAGTCTATGAGTCAGTGTTTCTGGTTTGCTTCTTAATTATGTTGTCCTGAAAGGACCATGAAGCCATGTAGGAAGTCCCAGTGGATTACTCACCACCATGTCCTCAAGTCAATAACCTGGAAGTGATGATGAACCTGTTCCTCTTCTTCCTCCTAGAGACCACAAATGCTTCATGCACACATCCAGACACAAAGTCCTCTATATTTTTCTTTCTAAATATTTCTAGAATCTACCTTCTTCTTTCATTCTTTTACTACTTGCCTAATTGTGGTAGGCAGAATAACAGTTCCCTAAAGATGTAGATCCTGATCCCAACAACATGCAAATATGTTACCTTACATGGCAAAAAGGACTTTACAAATGTGAATAAGGTTAAAGGTCATGAGATGGAGTCATTTTCTTGGATTATCCATGTAGGTGCAATTTAATCATATGAATCTTTAAATGTGGAGAACCTCTTCCAGCTATGGTTAGAGACAGAGATGTGATGATGAAAGTAGGTTCAAAGAGAAGCTATATGGATGGCTTTGAAGATCAAGAATGGGCCACAAACCAAGGTATGTGGATGGCCTCTGAAAGCTGAAAAATCGAGTCCTGGAGCCTTTGGAAAGGAGCATAGCCTTCCAACACCTTGATTCTTTTTTTTTTTTTTTTTTTTTTTTAGTTAACAGACTTTACTTTTTAGAGCAGTTTTAGGTTTACAGTAAATTGAGCAGATAGTACAGAGCATTCCCATAGATTCTATTCTCTACCCTTCTCAAAGTTTCCCTATTACTGACATCTCTTTCATTAGGACAGTACATTTATTACAATTGAGGTACCACTATTGATACATTATAATTAACTAAGTCTATAGTTTACATTAGGGTTCACTGTTTGTTTTGTACAGTTCTATGGGTTTCAACCAATGCATAATGTCATGTAATCACCATTAAAGTATCATAAAGAATAGATTCACTGCCCTATAAATTCCCAGTGCTCCATCTAGTCAACCCTCTTCTCCCCTTAAAACCCTGACAACCATTAATCTTTTTATTGTCTCTATGATTTTGCCTTTTTCAGAATGTCATATAGTTAGAATCATATAGTATATAGCCTTTTCATTATAGCCTCTTTCACTAAACAGTGTGCACTAAAAATTCCTCAGTACCTTTTCCTGGCTCGATCACTCATTTTTTTTATTGCTGAATGGTATTCCAATGTATTGGTGCACTAAAATTTGTTTACCCATTTACCTTTAAAGGACATCTTGGTTGCTTCCAGTTTTTAGCAATAATGAATACAGCTTCTATAAACATTTGTGTGCAGTTTTTTGTGTGGATATATTTCCAACTCATTTAGGTAAATACCTCGGAGCACATTGCTGGATCACATAAGAATCACATAATAAGACTACATTTAGCTTTGTAAGAATCTGCCAGATCTCCCCACCAGCAATGAGTGAGAGTTCCTGTTGCTCCATATCTTTGCCAGAATTTGGTATTATCAGTTTTTTAAATTTTAGCTCTTCTAATAAGCAGGTAGTAGTAACTCATTCTCGTTTTAATTTGTAATTCCTTCATGACATATGATGTTGAGCATCTTTTCATAAGCTTACTGCCATTTGTATATCTTCTTTGGTAAGGTGTCTGTTCAGGCTTTTGCTTATTTTTAAATTGGGTTGTTTGTTTTCTTATTTTGAGTTTTAAGAACTCTTTGCAAATTTTGGATAACAGTTCTTTATCAGATGTCTTTTGCAAATTCTCCCAGTCTGTAGCTTGTATTCTCATTATTTTGACATTGTCTTTCACAGAGCAGTTTTTAATTCAGTGAAGTCCAACTTACCAATTTTTCAATTCATAGATTTTTTTTTTTTGGTGAACAAAACTTGTCAAACCTCAAATTACCTAAATTTCCTCTGATGTTATCTTCTAAAAGTTTTATAGTTTTGCATTTTACAGTTAGGTCTATGATCCATTTTGAACTAATTTTGGTAATATGTGTAAGGTCAGTGTCTAGATATTTGTTTTTTTGCATGTAGAGGTCCAGTTGTTCCAGCACCATTTATTATCAATACAAAGAATATCCTTTCTCTATTGAATTGCCTTTACTCTTTTGACAAAGATCAGTTGACCATATGTGTGTGTGTCTATTTTAGGGCTAACTATTCTGTTTCATTACTGATTTGTCTATTCTTTCACCGATACCACACTGTCTTGGTTATCATGGTTCTATAGTAAGTCTTGAGGTTGGGTGGTGTCAATTCTCCAACTTTGACCTCTTCTTTAATATTGCATTGGCTATTCAGGATCTTTTGCTCTTGCATATACATTTTGGAATCAGTTTGTCAATATCCAAAAAAATAAGTTGCTTAAATTTTTATTGGGATTGCTTACATGTATAGATCAGGTTAGAAGAACTGACATCTTAACAATGTTGAGTCCTTCTGTCCAGGAACATGAAATATCTCTTCATTTATTTAGTTCTTCCTTTATTTCTTTTATTGGAGTTTTGTAGTTTTCTTTATATAGATCTTGTGCATATTTTGTTATATTTATATCAAATATTTAATTTTGGTGCTAATAAAATGGCAATATATTTTTAATTTTAAATTCCAATTGTTAACACCAGGTACATAAAAAACCACTGACATTTGTATACTAAAATTTGTATATTATATTTGTATCCTGCAACTTTGCTATATTCACTTATTAGCTCCAGGAATTTGTTGTTGCTGTTGTTGATTCTTTGGCATTTTCTACACAGACATTCATGTCATCTGCAGACAGTTTTATTTCTCCTTCTCAATCTGTTTAACTTTATCTCCTTTTCATATCTTACTGAATTATGTAAGACTTCCAATATGATATTAAATAGAAATGGTAAGAAAAGACATCCTTGACTTGTTCTTAATCTTTAGGGGAAAGCATCTAATTTCTCACCATTAAGTATGTTGTTAGCTGTGGGGTTTTGTAGATGTTCTTTATCCAGTTGAAGAAGTTCCTTGCTATTCTTAGTTTCCCTAGAGTTTGAATAAAGGATGTTAGATTTTTGTCAAAGGCTTTTCCTACATCTATTGATATAACTATATGAGTTTTCTTCTTTAGCCTGCTGATGTGACTGATTTCATTAATTAATTTTCAGGTGTTGAACCAGCCTTATCTACCTGAAATAAATACCACTTGGTCAAGGTATGTAATTCTTTTTGGTGGGGAAGGGGAGGGTTTGTTGTTGTTTAGACTTGCTAATATATCATTGAGAATTTTAATGTTCATGAGACATATTAGTCTGTAGTTTTCTTTCTGTGTAATTTCTTTATATGATTTTCATATTAGGGTAAAACTGGCCTCATAGGATGAGTTAGGAAGTATTCACTTTGCTTCTATTTTCTGGAAAAGACAGTAGAGAATTGGTATTGTTTTTCTTCTTGAAGTAATAAAATTAGAGCAAATAACAAATATTTAAGATCTACTTGCTTAATTTTATAATGGTCTTCCACTAAGTTTGTGGTAATTTGTTATGGCAGCAATGGAAAACTAATACTCTAGTTCATGTCTTCAATATCGCTTAGCTTAAGTAATCTCTAACTGATCATTCTATCTCAAGGCTCATCCTCCTCAAATCCATCTTTGACACTGCTATCAGAGTGATTGATCAAAACTAAAATTAGACAGTGACTTAGGAATCTACTTAAAACTCTGTAGGCTACAAAATAAAGGCCAAATACCACAACATAAAATATGAAGCCCTCCATGATCTGGCCCCACCTACCTATTTAACTTTAGTTTTCATCATACATTCACTTTATCTTCTCATGATACCAAATTGCTTATAACTTATACTAGAAGAAATTCTTTGATTTCAAGCAAGCAGAAATGAAACCTGATTAATATAACAAAAATGGAATTTATAAAACGGATTCCAGATTAAGCAGTTTTAAAAACCCTTGGAAGATGAGGATCTTTCTCGCTAGAAAGTTGGCATCAAATGAATCAGCACCAATACCACTACCATTTCTTTTCATGTGTCTGCTCAAGCCTTAAATTCTCAGAATACAGAGGAGAGAATTAACTTTTCCTATGTCAAGAGCACTTACTTCTCTCCAATCTCACTATTTCCATGTACCATCCATGTGATCAGGGACAGTAGGATAGATTGATCCATGTCTTTGGCCCAGGAACTGAGATCTGTAACCTCAATGAAAAAGAAGAGAAGCTATTGAGCAGACAAAAATGAGAACATCAGCACTAGGTTCTCTGTAAAAGAAAAAACTCTTTTTCTTTACTCACAAGACTTCTGACACTGAATGTGTTGGTTTTCCACACCAAGCAATCCTCCAGTTCTCTGTGGATAGCAACTGAGTGTCTTAAAGTTTAATTCATTGTAACACTAACTACGCTAACTACACTAACTACACTAACACTAACTACACTAACTAACTACCTGGAGTTAGTACAGACCCCACAGGTTAAGGGCTCAGTACCCCAGGACTGTCTCCACTTCAGTCACCAGTCACAAGTCTGAGCCTCCCATACATCTGACTAACTATAACTCAGGGGTTTCCAAGACCCTTCCTTCTGTTTGATAATTTGCTGTAACAGTTCACAGAACTCAGGAAAACTCTTCACTTACTGTTACCAGTTTATTAGAAAAAGATACAACTCAAAACAGCTAAATGGAAGAGATGCATAGGACAAAGTATGGGGAAGGGAACATGGGGAAGAGCTTCTGTACCATCTCCTGGCATGCCATCCTCCAAGCACCTTGATGTTTTCAGCCACTCAGATGTTCCAAACCTCATCACTTAGTGTTTTTATAGAGGTTTCATTGCATAGACACGGTTGATTACATCATTGACCATTGGTGCCTAAGTCGGTCTCCAGCTCCTCTTACTTTCCTGAAGATCAGAGGATGGAGCTGAAAGTTGCAATACTCTAATCATGCCTTGGTGTTTCTGGCAACCATCCTCCATCCTCTAAGAGTAACTTCATTAGCATAAATTCAGATATGGTTGAAACAAGCTTATTATGAATAAAAAAAGATGTTCCTTTCTTCCATATCACTCAGGAAATTCTAAGGGTGTTAGGAGCTCTGTGTCAGAAACAAGAAGCAAAGACTAATATATATATATATATATATATATATATATATATAAATTTTTATTATTTCACAATAGCACACCTTGGATTCATTATATTGACATTTTCTACATGTATGTCAGTTTCCCCAAGTAGAATTTTCCACAATGGTTTTACAAGATTAGACAGACCAACAGAACTTTCTTCCCTTCTTCCTTTGTGCCTTCCTTCCTTTTCATGCCCAAGAGCAGTTTCAACCTTTGTGCACTAAAGCATAAGTTCTAAGTGAAGAGCATTACACATTTTAAGTTCAAGACAGTCTTGTTTATACTTTAAGGAACAGAGTACCCCCCAAGCTGATATCAGAATTACAAATCTAGTCAGAAAAATAGATGTGTGATCAATCGAAATATTAGATAAAAAGCAGATACAGAATTGCTTTCCCCTAATAACTATATTGTTTTTGTTAAAATTTAATAAAAATTTTACTAACAGCAACAAACATTTAGAACAGCACACCTCATGTCATAATCTCCAAAAACAAACAAAAAAAAGAGTATTCCTTCCATATCTGACAAAAAAATCATGAAATTATAGGCAACAACAGTTTTCAAGTCACTGGCCTGCAAGCCACAACGTTCAGTGATCCCTGAAAGATGGGAAGCAAATAAAGTGAGCCCTTTGATTGCCCAAGTTAGCTGTGAGAACATACCCAGGTTGCTGCCCAGAAAGGGGGATCTCAGGCAGAGCTCGGCAGGATCTATGAGGTGAACAGTTGGAGTTGAGAGTTTAGGTAGAGCGAGGAGGCTAGAGTTCAAAGGACAGAGTGCCAAAGAGGAAGAAACTATACACTGAGAAAACTTTGATGACCTCCACAGGGTCCCCCTTGAATATTCAGCTGAGTACTTATTAGCCCACACATGTGTAAAATTACCTGAGGCTGGGGAACGAGCACCTTCCACAGAGCCAGAAATTAGTGTTTTCCTACAGCCGAACTGGAAAACTTCATAATAAGGGCATAAAGCAGAGTACACTGACGTGTCTTACCTCAGTAGGGGAAAACTTCGCTATAGACTGAGCGCTGTTGCAGTCCCATCTAACAAAGCGAGAAAGCAAGATCTGAAAGGATCAAATGTTTCAAAGAGAGCAAAGCTTAAGGCTATTTACAGGAATACAAAAGTATCCAGTACCCAGTAAGATAAAATTCACAATGTCTGCCAATCAATAAAAAATCATCAAGTATGTAAAAAAGCAGGGAAATCAACCTCATAAAGGAGAAAAATCTGTTTTCCATATGTTCAAAAAGTTATATGGATAAATATATTTTAAAAGACTCAAATCAAACTTTTAGAGATGAAAAATACAAAGCATGCAATAAAAAGTACACTGTCTAGGATTACATTTTAGACATTGCAGAACAAAAGATTAGTAAATTTGAAGACACAGCAATAGAAACTATCCAAAATGAAATACAAAGAGAAATTAGAATTTTTTTTAATGAACAGAATATCGTTTACCTGTGGGACAAGTTTCATTGACTTAATATACTTGTAAATGAGGCTGAGAGAAAATATTTGCAAGTCATATATCTGATAAAGGAGTAGCATCTAGAATGTTTAAAAGAGCTCTCAGGGCTTCCCTGGTGGTGCAGTGGTTGAGAGTCCGCCTGCCGATGCAGGGGACGCAGGTTCGTGCCCCGGTCCGGGAAGATCCCACGTGCCGCGGAGCAGCTGGGTCTGTGAGCCGTGGCCGGTGAGCCTGCGCGTCCGGAGCCTGTGCTCCGTGGCCGGGTGGGGGGGGGCACAGCAGTGGGAGGCCCGCGTACCGCAAAAAAAAAAGAGCTCTCAAACCTCAATATTAAGAAAAGAGACAAGCCAATTTTTTAAAAAAGACAAAAATTTGAACAGACACTTTACCAAAGAAGATACATAGATGCCAATTGAGAACATAAAAAGATGCTCAATATCATTAATCATAGATAAATGCAATTTAAAACTACAATGAGATACCATTACACACCTTTGGGAATTGCTAATATTAGAAAGGTTGTTCATGCCAAGTACTGGTGATGACACAGATGAACTGTAACTCTCATACACTGCTGATAGGAATCTGAAGAGGTACTACCACTCTAGAAAAGTTTGGCAGTCTTTTGTAGTTAAATTTACACACCTACTATATGATCCAGCCATTTCACTCCTGGGTTTGCCTAAGAAAAAATTAAAATATATGGCTATACCTAGATTTTATATGACTGCTATAGCAACTTTATTAGAATAGCCTAGTCAAAACCTGGAATAAACTATTGATACATACTACAATAACTAAGATCTACAATAAACTAATAAACAAAAGAATAAACTACTGATACATACTAGAACATCAATGAATCTTCAGATAATTTTGCTGAATTAAAGAAATCTGATAAAAAGATTGCATTTTGTGTGATTTCATTTATAAAAATCTAGTAAATACAATCCAGTCTATTGTGACAGTGGTTGTCTAGTAATGGGGAAAGGAGAGGTTACCAGGGAGTGATAGGAGGAAGAAATTACAAAAAGACATGAGAAACTTTGGTCAGTGATAGAGATACAATTATCTTGATTATGGTGATAGATTCATGGGTATGTACATGTCAAACACATAACATTATATTCTTTAAGTATGTGCAATTCATTGAATGTCAATTACGTATCACTAAAGCTTTTTAAGAGATAGTATCCATTGAAAAAGACAAAAGACTATTTTACAGCTGGACATAATTCTAAATTTACCCTTTCTTTTTTTTTTTTGTAAATAAAATTTTATTGGAACATAGACACACCTGTTTGTTTAAGCACCATCTATGGCTACTTTTACACTATGAGGATTGAGCTGTTTCACCTTCTCCATTCCAACCCAACCCAGAAGCATGTCAGAGGAAAGAAATGCAAAAAGACAAAGTCCTGGGAATTCTTATTAAACCAGGAAATCTCTCACATTTGGGGGAGAATACTGAGAGGCTGAGAAGAAAAAGAAATGGGAAAAACTCTGAACAGCTTACGTACCTGTTTATCAGCTCTGGAACTCAGTAGCAGCGTGAGTAAATTGTATCTCTAAAACCTCCGAATTTGGTGTAGCCAAGCAGTGCATAAAGTCATAATCAGAAAAACCTAATTATAGAAGGAAAAAATAGAACATAAGTGACAAGATGATTCAAGGCAAAGAGACCAGGTAAAAGAGTTGTCAGGTGATGTTTCTTTCCCCACCCTCACACTCCAAGGGATTCATTGCTGGCGTCTCAGTCTCTCTCAGTACTTTAAAACTTCTGGCATCATTTTGCCTGAAGCTGGGGATGCAGTGGCAACAGTTGTTAATCATAGAAAGGGAAGATGGACCACTTTAATTTTTAAAAATAAGCAAAAACTTTTGGGTTCCACAATGAGTCTGTGGAATCATTTTAAAATTCTCCCAAAGGGGTAAAATATATTCTTAACTAAGTGGCATGAATGTGTCTCAGAAGAGCAAAGAGGACTTCCCTGGTGGTCCAGTGGTTAAGACTCTGCACTTCCACTGCAGGGGGAATGGGTTCAATCTGAGAACTAAAATCCCACATGTGGTGTGACCAGAAAAAAAAAATTGGTTCTTTAAAAAAGAGAAAGAAAGAAAAAAAAAGAAATCTCAGATAAGAGAGAGGGGACTTGAGTTCTCCAAACAAATGGTACACACGTTCAGGTAATGGCCAAGCATCCTGCCATACATCCTCAGGTGTTAGAAGAATCAGTTGAGCATGAAATGTTAAGTCATCAAACTAGGTATCTGAAAGATGATGAGGTATCATATAAAGTGAGGAAGAAGTCAAAGTGAGCTTTGATGGGGCTGACCATGTTAAACACCAACAGGTTAAAAGAAATGATGTCATATATGTAAACCACAAGAGTTGAAGGGAGGAAAAAAGGAGGAGGAAGAAGGAAAGGAGGGGGAGAAGAAGTAAAAGAGATAGAAAGGAAAATAATAGAAAAAAGATAAAGATAATGAAGAGATTCTCCATGAGTGCTTTGTTCTATATCATTACCTAATCAGAACACAAATTGGATTTTTTTAAAATCCACAAAGATGAACTTATTTTTTAAAAAGCAGAATAAAATAAGAGGGTAATTGTAGTGTTAAGGACACAGATTGAAGAAAACCATTTTATAATTAAATTTAAAAGAATAGAGAAAATGTCTTTAACATTTTTACTTATGTCCTGGGATGAAGGGATTTTATTTGGATTTCTTAGGACTTCTCTTTTACTTCTCAATAAGCACATAAAACTAGCACCATTATAATGCAATAAGTAAAATGTTTAATAAAGTATGTCAATAAAGCTAAAATCTAAAGTAGGACCTTAGAACCAGCACTTGATATGATCACAGTAAATTCATAAAGAAAAAAATCAAAATGATTAAAACAATTAGAAAATAATAGATATGAAATACAAATATGATCATATCTAAATATTACTGGTTTCTCTGAAGTAAGAAAATAAACAAATGGCATAGAAAAAAATTTCAAGATATAATACAAGAAAACTTTCTGAAATTAAAGAACTGAATCTGTACTTTATATGAAGATATTGTGTTCCACAAAAAAACCCATACCATCAATAAAAATGACTAACGGGGACTTCCCAGGCAGCCAGCAGTTAAGACTCTGCACTGCCAGTGCAGGGGGTGCAGGTTCGATCCCTGGTCAGGGAACTAAGATCCCACATGCTTCGCGGCATGGCCAAAAAAATTTTTTTAAAAAGGACTAATGTAACAAATAGTACAAAAGTGCAAAGTACTATGTCAGTGCACAGGTGAGAAAAATTAAATCCTACCAGTGGAATTAGAGAAGGCTTCATGGCAGAGATATCATTTGAGATGTGCCTTAAGAGGTGGATTTCTTTGGAAGATGATGGTGGGGAAATATGCAGACAATAGCTTGAGCAAAAGTAAAGTGAGAAATTATAAAGGACTATTTGGAAAAATGCATGAATGGAAGGTTGACAGACAGGTAAAGATGGATGTGGGTCTAAAGAGCAGAAGTAATTGAGAAAAGGTAACCAATGTACTAAACCTGAATTTCATTCTGTAGGCAGTAGGAAATTGTTGGCATTTTTTGAATTAGGCTTCTACATATCACTTTTTTCTTCCAATGCACAAGTCCTACCCCTAAGGCAAGAACTTAAAATAAAGGTGTGATTAATATTTCAGACTGAATTGCCCTTTCCTTAAAACTGGCAGAGATTAGCCCATGGTTTCCAACCTAGGGTGTTTGGCAATGTCTCAAGACATCTTGGTTGTCATATCTGGGAGAAGGGTGCTATTGTCACCTAGTGGGAAAAGGCCAGGTATGCTGCTATTCATGCTAAAGTGCAAAAACCAGCCCTCCTCCCCCCACAACAAAGAGTTATCAGCCTCAAAATGTCAGTACTACTGAGGTTGAGAAACTCTGGTCTAAAGCTAGGCTAACCAGCAAAACCACACCATTCCATCCAAAAACACTGTACCTACTTAATCCTACTATCCTACTATGCTGCTCATTCTTGGTAACCAAAGATACTGGCCAAATAAACTCCATTTCTATATTCTCTCATGTTTTGAATTTTATTCCAATATAATTCTATACTTCTTCCCTCTAATTCTCCCATTGCTGTCTTATTCTGCACCTTCTACTTATTCACAGAATGCTCATATACTTTTCTATAGCTTTCTCAATTGTCCTAAGCACCACGAGGGCTGGGAGGAGAGTAGACATTCATCTCAACTCCTATTTCTTCTTTTAAACTATAATATCACTTTCTTGAAATTACTTTTTAGGCTCATGACACTTGGCTACATAATCTCAACATTTCCTTTATCTGTCATTTTTGATCCTCTTATGATCTAAATTCATTAAGAACACTGAAACTCTCATTACAAATACAGTAATGATCATGAGTATCTCCAGCGCTTATATACACAACTTTCCCAATACCCTAGTCCCACAGACCTCTTCAATTGTAGGGAGTCTATATCCCTTTTATATCACTCTTTTAGTCATTCATACCCAAAAGCATATCACTTTGAACTGGTCCACTCCTGAAAAAACAAGCAAAAACAAAAATCAGTATCACAGTTCTTTAATGCTATATCAGCCAAGGTATCTAGGTACAATAGAAATCAACTCTTGCTAATTTAAGCAGAAAAAAAACTACTGAAAGAAAATTGAGTAACTAAGACAATGCTCAGGAAGGCTGGAATGCAGCTCAGAAAATGGCAGTTCAAAGTGAAGATAGGTAGGCAGAACAGCAGCTGTGAGCATGCAACTGAATCCACCAACAAGGACTCCACTGACCACTACCAAAGTCTCTGATTACCGGAGGTGAAGCTTGATTTACTGCCACTCCCCACTGCATATTAGATGTGGTTACTGACACTGCCAAATGGATTTTCCATTGCCTTCCATTCTTTGCAAGACTAGTTCCTTATTTAAAATTCAAGACAAATGTGTTTCATGCCATCTTGCCTTAGTGCAAAACTCCACATTGCTTTCCCCTACTGAAAAGCTCATTTCTCAAAATCTAGCTCAAAAATGTCCTAGGAAGCCTTGTCTGTCCCACCCAGTAGTTAACCATTCCTTCCTTTGCATCATCCATGTATCTATTACCTCACTAAAGCATTTGTAGTATTGTATTGCAATGATTTATTTGTAAGTCTGTATTTCCTACCAAATAGCCCGTGCCTTGAAAGCAAACACCATAGTTTATTTATCTGTGATTCTCCATCACAGTGTCTAACATACTGCAGGTGTAAGAATGATTTACTGCTGAGAGGATAGCATCCTTCTCATTTTCACATCAATACTGAGGACTCCCTGTTGTGTTTTATAAAGAATTTCCACATTTTTTTATGAATGGATAGAGTTGATTTTTTAGATTAAAGTTAAAGAACATTGTGCTGTAGACCAAGCAAAGCTATCCTTGTGTGTAGGCAGAGCGGACGTGGGCTTAAAGGCACCTACCTCAGATACCACCTCCACTACTTTTGAAGATAATCCCATTGGTTCTGGAAAGGTCCCTATTAAAATACAAAAGTTCAGACATGTCAGCAGTAAGTTATTAGATAACTGTAGAGCGCAACAGGATGTGAGAAGTGAAAACAGAGAAAAAGAGGTTAAGAAAGCTCTGGGCTTTGAGTTCTACAAGGTGGGAAGAGTTAAGTGAGTGTCCCAGTGGGAGGGCCTAGGACCACAAAAGGCACCCCACTGGGACACTCACTTATCTCAGAGTGCTTATTGCTCTGAGTTATCAGAATATCAGAGTTTAACTTCACCTAGGTTACAATTTTGCCCAGGTCAAACCAGCCATAACCAAAGATAAGTGCAACATTTGAGAGCCTGCAAAACAAATTTCACCCTGTTTTTTGAATCCCTTAAGTGAGAATACATTTACATTTTGAATATTAATATAATAATTTCAGTTTTCCATGTTGCTTTTCAATAAAACATAGAATGATACTAAGAAATTTTCATAGTTGTGAGGGGAAATAAAGAAACATAGGATATTTTATAACTAGGATGAAAATAAAAATACAGTAAGAATATAAAACTGAGATTTCATACCATGGCATAAAATGGACTTGTGATTATAGGGACCTAGTTTTGAAAAGAAATTATGAATTAAAGCAATAATTGAGGTTAAACTCTCAGTACTCTCAATCCCTCCTGGTACTCTCATGTGTTGTGTATAGGCTAAACTGTAATAACGTAGAAGGACAAGGAGGAAAAACTACACCAAGGGTTTTTTAAAAAAAATATTAAGTATCTATCTTTGACACTCAACTTGCTTTTACAATAATAGAAAACAAATTGTTTAAAAAATGAATGCCTTTAAAATTTTAGCTACCTTCTGGGTTTTTCTGGTATCAGCTATGGGCACCTGAATAAACATAAGAATTAATAAGAATTATAAAGCCATGACCCACTCTCCTCACCAAAACCAGTTGTTCATCACACTTACCTGCAGACTGCAAATAATAAAAGAAGATGGAGAAAGTACTATCAGAAGATCACTACTTAAACCTGGCGATAATTAAAGCAGAGACCAAGATCTTCTTTATAAAATGGATATAAACAAATTTTATACTTAAAAAAATCTTGACTGGGCATATTTTCATTTACATTAGTTTTTATTTATTTAATAATAACAAAATGAGTACAGTTTTTTCATAGCAATTAACACAGAATTGAGGGAAAGAAGTTTTAAAGCATCAAATAAATAAACCCTTAAAAACACAAAGTATAAAATCAACCTATAATGGAAAAGATCTGAAAAAGAATATATATATTCTATAAAGAATACATATATATGTATTTATAACTGAATCATTTTGCTGTACACCTAAAACACTGTAAATCAACTCTACTTCAATTGAAAAAATACATAAAGTATAAATTAAATTTAGAGTCTAAAAGTGTATGGGTTTCTAAGCTCTTTTTGCTCATAAACTCACTGTAAAGGAGGAAACTGAGGCCCAGAAAATATTTCACTTCCTCAGCATCACACAGTAGTGAAGCAAGGACTAGACTGAGAACTCTTGAATCCCAGCTCATGTTTTTAAGCCAGGCAAGCTACAGTCCATGGATTAAATCAGACCTGCCGTCTGTTTTTGTTTGGACTGGATAGTTTATAGATTTTTAATAGCTTAAAATAATACATAATATTTTGTGATATATGAAAATTATATGAAATTCAAATTTCAGTGTGTCTATATACAGTTGTATTAGAAAATAGCCACACCTATTCACTTGTGTATTGTCTGTGACTGCTTTCACACAACAGAGACAGTAGGTGTAACAGAGACTAGCACCCACAAAGCCAAAAATGTTTACCATCTGGCTCTTTACAGAAATAGCTTGCTGATCACTGTCTCAAGAAGTGAATTGAAGAAATAAGTCCTGAAGCCAGCCATTCTAATTTCACTAGTCAAAAAATAAGTTGTACATAATATCTAGTTAATCAAACTCAGATTTTAAAATATATATATATATTCAAAAAGCTCCTATTACACGTATTTTCTGCACTGTTTGGGTTTGAATTGTTCTTTGTCTTAGGCAAGTTAATTTGGTTGCATGGAGTAGAGATACACTCCAATAAACTAAGCAAAAGAGAACAGTAAGGAAATACCCAGCACTCAAGGAAATCCAGAATTACAAGACATCTTTGAAAAGGTCCCACAGAGGCTGGAGCTCAAGGGTATTTCTGAATTTTAGTTAGCTGTAGCTATGTTAGAAGCAAGAAATCAAGAACCTCTCTCCTAGGGCTCTGTCATACTTGACCCAGTCATACTCTTCACACTAGCTCTTTTGGTTTCTTTTCCTCTATGCTACTTCAAAACCCTACCTTTCATGTATACTTGTCTGAATTCAGCTTTCACGACCTGATAGGTGTAGCAACTGTGATAAGCTAGCTTGATTCTTGAGGTATTTATTAACCTAAGTACCCAAAAATGCATATGCTTGGCTTCGCTTTATTCTAGACAATGGGCTGCTGCAAAGTCCATGATTTGTCTTCCCTAAAATAAAAAATTCACACTATTGGGGAAATCCCTGGCTGTCCAGGCACTCCCACTGTAGGTAGCACGGGTTTGATCCCCGGTCAGGGAACTAAGATCCCACGTGCCTCACTGTGAGACCAAAAAATAAATAAATATTTTTTAAAAATAAAATTTAAAAATCACACTATTGCAATCATCCATGGTTCAAAAGATGGCAGCCTGAGAATAACCTTCCACTAGTGTCTGGAAACAGGGATGTTTTCTTTAGAAGAAACTTTTGTTGGGTTGTCATTCCCCAAAATGTTTCTTCTTAGTTAGCATATATAATCTTTTTCTCTATAGCTAGATTTTATATTTTTGCAGGGCATAAATCACTTCTACTTTTATATCCATGATTGTACTTAATAGAACTTATTTAAGAATTCTCAAAATCATCTGTGGCATGAATAATCATTTCTACCAACTACTATAACAATTAATCAACAGACTCTGGATTATTCAAGACCAAAAATATCAAAAACAAACAACCGTGAAAATTCATTAGGTTTTTTTCTAAGTAAAAAATGAGTTGGATGTATCTGTATATATCATATTCTGGTGTAAAAACTTGTGAACATAGAGTGTAACCCCAGAAAGAGCAAAGATTCTAAAAATAAATTGAAAATAAAATAAATTCAGAGAAATTGTTTACATATTAATGACTGGTCTTTATTCTCAAGTGCAAGAATAGTACTAGTTAAGAAACTGCTTACCTGGGTTTATCATAGGATATCTCAAATTTGAGAAATCTTATCTTTGGTGGACCTGAACTGAAAGCTTTTCTTTAAAATTGAAGCTTTTAGTATTAGTGAAAAAAGTTGCAAAATACAATAATATTTTATACTTGACAGAGAACCATTGATTGATGCAGTTTTTGCTTTTCCTTCACAAAATTGGTGACCACCATAATCCCAAATTTATAATAGATAAGGTGAAAAGTTTCCTATGTTAAAACATTGAGATAAACATTACAAATATTCTTTCTACTAACCAGGATTAAACTATATATCAAGTTAAAAATGAAATATGATTTTATAAGATTGCACATTTATTTTCTCTCTATAGTTCAACATTTAAAAAATTTATTTTAAAAATATATGTTATAATTTGATTCAAGTCCATTTAAGACTTCATATTTGTACTGTACCAATGAAACTTGAGACAGTGGTAGCAATAGTATAATAAAAATTAATCTAAATTCAGCTTTTCTGAATAATTATTACATGCTTAGGAAAGAAACAAAGTCAAATATTTAACAAAGTCAAATATTAAAATGGATTTTTAAAACAAATTTAGATAACTAGAATAATAAATGGTCCCAATTTAGATAACTAGAATAATAACTAGAACAGCTATTAGATAACTAGACTAATAAATGTTATAGTTTTGGAAATAAAGAATGCACTCATCTATATTGTAAATTAAAAATTATCTTCTTTTCACAGAGCACTAAAATATGTGACAGTAGTGATTATATGTCTATTCCATAATATCACTTAAATGTATCCATCTTCCTCTGACATATAAATAACACAATATAGCATTTTTCTTCCTAAAAGAAACTGACTATATGAAAGTTCAGCATGTGGGGAAATAACAACATGCCTACAAAAGTAAAGGAGACGCTCTTATGATATGACATTAAACTCTAGATCTGAAGTTGTTCTGGGAATAGTTATTTACACTGCTGGTAAATTTCATATTAGAGGTCCTAGTCTATTGAGTACTTTCCTCTTACTGCCATCATAAAAAAAATAAAAAACACACACACATAAAACAAACACTTTTTAAATACAAAAATCCTGTCCTGGACTTCTAATATGTCTGTGTTTAAAATCCCCACAAACTGCCTCTACCTGTAATAAAATATCTCTATATATTCATAGTTATCTAATAATTTATACTACTGTTCTGCTAGCTTTATTTTAAATTTTATAAAAACAGATTTTAAAACCAATTTTTTCAACAAGAAGAGCTGATATTTTCTGGACAGTTTGGAACAGAAAGTCTGTGTGAGTGGTTTATAAAATATTATCTTATTAAAGGCAACCATATTTTAATAGTGAGTTGGACTTAAATTATTTAAAACATTCTATTTCTCATTTGGCATATATTTATCTCTATGTTAATATAATATCTACAGAGGAAAGTATGCTACATTAATGGGCTATCAAATCCTGTCCTTATTGCGTAAATTTGGATTTATCATTGACAATCTCCCACCTCCATGCCCCACCTCCCATCTGCAACATAACTACTTACAAGAAAAGTCGACATCAACATAGTTTACCAGCTACAGGAAACTTGTCTTAGTTCTCTCCACATACATCTCACTAAAGGACTCAATATCTATATAAGATATGTGGAAACATTCTGCAAATATGGATACTTACACCATATACATATATATATAATTATGAATTATTTCATTTAGTATTATAAAATATACTTCCCCTCTACATATACTTGTCCTTTCAAATGTTTGAAATAATTCAAAATATGTGACCATTTTTGTGATTATTAATTCCTAACAAAGAAAGAGAATCTCAAGCCACGCAAGAAGAAAAAATATTGAATTGTAATTTATATTAAAAATACAAGGGGGCTTCCCTGGTGGCGCAGTGGTTGAGAGTCCTCCTGCTGATGCAGGGGACACGGGTTCATGCCCCAGTCCGGGAAGATCCCACATGCCGCAGAGCGGCTGGGCCTGTGAGCCTTGGCCACTGAGCGTGCGTGTCCGGAGCCTGTGCTCCGCAACGGGAGAGGCCACAACAGTGAGTGGCCCGCGTACGGAAAAAACAAACAAACAAACAAAAAAAAAGGAATTGTGGCTTTATTGAACTTGGTAATTGTTTTATGACATTACGTATACGTGCACTGAATAAAGACAATACGTCTGTCAGCATACCTGGTAGATGTTTTCGCTTGCCTACTCTCTTCCACTGAGGTAATAAATGAAAGAAATAGCTACTGCTCTTTCTCTCTCAATATGAATTCTTACTCTGTGCAAGTAGGCAGATGTTATAAATATATTTTTCTTCCAGACAGCAAAAACTTATGTTCTTCCCAGTCCCACAAATTGGTGGTAAAGTAGAATAAGATGTAGAATCTGCCATGTTGCCTTTGTTTTTACCATTAGCATTAAATTGGTATTTGTCTGCTTTTAGAAAAGTCAAATAGAAAAGTAAACTAGAGACAAGCAAAATTTTAAATTTACCCCAGACCTACACAAAATCTAGACAAGTGAATGTTTTTCTGCTGGTTATTTTGCTTAACATGCTATTCAATGTGAAACAAGGAGTTTCTGGAAGATTCTATGCTGTTTCAATTCTAATGCACATACACTGTAACATAATACTATTGCCCATAGGATTTTAAAATTCCAAATTATGTGTCACTGTTTGAACCAAAATATTTCCTACAAACTTTGTGCTTTTTAGGTACAAGAGATTACGGGGTGTTAAAAAATCAAGAGAGAAAGAAAAATATGGCGGAACGGGAAAAATAAGGCAAAATCAGGCAAGCATTGTCCATTGTGACAACCAATCCATCATGGACCTTTGTTTGAAATTCTCCACAATAGGCCAGAACACAAGGTTTTTGTTTGCATAGACATTTTTTTGGTGACAAGCAGTTTCCCTGCTAGCTAACTATGATCTTTACCCACGTTATTCTTTCACAAACTAGTTTTCTGTCATAGCTATGTAGCCTCTGAGGAACTCTTCTCTCTTTCAAGCACATTTTGCAAAGAAATGGACCTAATGCTTTTTCTCTGTCCTCTAACCTTATTTTTGCCACATGACCAGCTTCATGTCAAAGTATTAATGTCTATTTTCAAAGAAAAATAAAGCCTCCCTCATATTATGAGATGAATCTACTGTCCCCAAACTCTTCTGCCAGATGCTCTGTATAAAGTTTTGAAAATATATATAGATACTTATATATATATATTTACCTATAATACATAATTTTAAAATGGTTTTCTAAAGCATTATATATTGTTTTCTCTGGACCCTGAGACATATGTGGTTGACTCATGACTTGGGAGCCAACTACCTAGAATGGATTAGCCAGTGAACATGGACCCAGGCAAGACCTGGCTCAAGTTTCATCTAGAGGGACTTCACTGGGAATTGGTGGTCCCTTTGGACAAAAATATCAAAGTATCAAGGATACAGATTGTTGGCCCACTGTGATCTGTGGCAGGAAGATGATGATAGATCACCGTGGCAATCCTCAAAGACGAAAATCTATTTTGTGTTGTGACTGAATCATAGGAAGATACTCTAACCTGACCTGCTCCCAGGCAGTGAGATACCCTAACCCTGATGACAGACCTGGAGTCTGAATGTAGTACAGCACAAAGATTTTGGTCCTTGAAGTCAAATGGTTGATTCTAGAGTCAACTTTTTTTCCTCTACTTAAAAAGTGATTTTTTTTCAGCTTTACTGAGGTATAATTGACCAAATTGTAAGATATTTAAAGTGTACATCATGGTGATTTGATATATCTACACAACAGGCTCCACTTTTTAACAAGAGGTATTGCCTTTGACAATGTAAACTTGCTGAGTTCTAATAATTTTTGTTTGTAAGATAAAAATAATAACCATGCCATACAGTTGCTGTGAAGAATTAGTAAGACCGTCCACAGAAACTGGCTGATACACCACAGCTGCTGGTAGATAGAGTTCTCTCTTCTCCTCGCCTCTCCTAACATCTTAAAGAATTTCCCTAGAGAGGTTTAAAAGAAACTAGAAGGCCAGTTACCATTTTCAAAAGATTGCATTCCCTGTTACTTAAACAACGACATACTATGAAAAGAAAATGTATTCATAAGGTAAGGGTGTGCATATCAATGTTGGTGTGCAATCATAAGGAAGGGACGTATAACCTGGTATGATTAGAGTATCCATTGTGAGGCATGGAGTAATCAGACACAAGTGTGAAAAGGGTGATCATTTACCTGAGTGAATCATTTAGTCAGGTTCAAATTTCAGACAGATAATTCTGGTAGCCAAATGGAACATAGATTGAGGAACGGAAGGCAGAAAACAGAAATTGAATAGTTCACTTGAGGAATAACAAAGACCTGAATGAGAACAGTGACAAAGGGGCAGACAGACAGACAGTAACATCAAAACTTGGTTTTGCTAGTCCTGTGGGTGTGCCGCAAAATGGCATTGGGAATGCAGATGAGAAGTTTTGAGGGAGAAAGTAAAAGTATCACTCAAGACTGAAAGGAAGCAAAAGTTTTTCATGGCATCCACTTAGTTGAGGTGAATTTAGATTTTAAACATCCCTTGTTTAAACCAGGAAATGAGAGCTCAGGACCTTGGAGATTATAGTTCAATAGTTTAAGAGGTACAATATATGGTAGTAATGAATAAAAACACAATATTAAAGTATTATGCTCTTAGGCTGCAGATAAAATGTATATGTGTTCTGAATCTAAAACCAGGGCATATCTGATAATGGAATTTTTCTTTCTTTCTCATTTGTAAACTGAATTACACAAAAATAACTCAAAGAGTAAATTACATTTAATTACACATGTAGAGACTAGCTTTCATTGAAAAAGAACATTTTTATGAAATCTGGAAAATCCAGAACATACAGTTACTAACCATAGAAGAATTGACTACTTAAATTAAAAAAATACATAAAAACATCACTTTAGTCATAAAAATTTCAATCATTTTATGAAAAATACATGTATTTTGCTGGGACTGAGGTAAACTTGGTTATCACCACTATCCCTCTGAACTTTACACTTGGGAAATAACATTGTGACTCAACATGCTAATGTACGTTATCTTTTAAGACCAGTTCAGATGCTGTTATCACTATTTAATGAATTTGTTTCTCTCCTTACCTGGTCTGTGCATCAAGGTACTGCTTGTACCACTCAGATACCACTTGGTCCAAAGCACCTGTGAGTGAGTAACACAAAACTTTTGTTCTGATTCTTTTCTTTCTTGCTTCTTTTGCTTTTCTTCCTTTTTTTTTTTTTCTTAGAGAAACATGGGAATCTATACAATTTCATCTTAAAAGCTGTAACATAATTGCAGACGGCTTGTCCCACTAGTCTATATACCTTCATATTTTTAAAATTTTATCTCACTATTGCCAGTCCTAGATTTCATTAAAATTTTTAAAGAATTTTACTATGATATATTATAGTATTTTCCACATATTGATTTGGGTTCTGTCATACTAGTCAGACAGAAATACCCAAAAGTTGGGTCTCTCAGCTTTTAATTTTAGTAGTTACATAGGAAAACGTACATATGTGCTTAACCTATATGGCTAACTCACGACCATGTCATTTAAGTTGTTAATGTGGATTCATTGATATTCTTAGAAACTTTTAAAGAATATGTAAGCAATGATGAAATCATCTGAAAATACTCTTCAAATTAGAAAAACTTCCTATCCTAAGAAGGTAAATGCTTGAGATGACTCTATTGCACCAATTTTAATATCATGCATTATTGCCATTTTTTTAAGTTTTATGATTAAAAAAAATTAATGTGTCTTTTCCATGCAATGAATCCACTCAAATACTTTCAACAGTGATCCTGGATAACAAAATTCGTCCTACTGACTTATTTTATTCTAAGTCTCACTGAAAATAAAATTGATCACACAGCTAAGTTATGGTCACTGCAATTTAGTTGCTTCTTACACTTATATCTTAAATGTCATCTGCACTGCCTCAAATATAAAGTATAGGATAACTTTTTGTTCCTTCTTCTTTGCCCTTGTTTTACTACTGCTTAAAACTTTCAATTAATCACACTCATTTATTTGAAGGTTTTAGGTTTATTATAAAGCAGAAAACCAAACCACATAACCACAGTGACACTAATTCAATGGGTCATTGAATCACTAGCTTTGCCAGAGAAGGAAATCTTCAGTGAACTACATTTGGCATGTCCTTTACAAGAGTTTCTTTGAAAAAGAAAACAACATTTGTGTGCCATGTTTTTATGACAGAACGTATAGAAAAATCTACAGAGGCAATAAATTTTTTCACCCTACCAAAACTTGAAAGTAGACTCTTTAAAATCAATTTTTTGCATCATTATTTTATGCAAAATCATTTGTAAAACAAAAAAACGAATTCTGCAAATTTCCAGAAATGTATCTTTAGTCAGACCTCATTTTATTGTGCTTCATGATCCTGCATTTTTTACAAATTGGAGGTTTGTGGCCACCACGCATTGGCGCAGTCTTCCCAACAGCATTTGCTCACTGTGTGTCTCTCTGTCATATTTTGGTAATTCTTGAAATATTTCAAACTTTTTCATAATTGTTATACTTATTATGGTGATCTGTGATCTTTGATGTTACTATTGTAATTTTTTTGGCACTTTTTAGCAATAAAGTATTTTTCCTTCCAGTTTTATTGAGATATAATTGATATCCAGCACTGCACAAGTTTAAGGTGTATAGCATAATGATTTGATATACGGATCATGAAATGATGACCACAATGAGTTTAGTGAGCATCCATCATCTCATACAGATACAAAAGAAAAGAAAAAGGAATAAAACTGTTTTCCTTGTGATGAGAACTCTTAGGATTGACTCTCCTAGCAACTTTCATATGTGACATACAGCAGGCTTCATTATATTAATCATGTTGTATTTACATCCCTAGTATTTACCTTATAAATGGAAGTTTACCTTTGACTTCCTTCATCAAATAAAGGTTTCTTGACTTCCTTCATCAAATAAAGGTTTTTTTTTTTTTTGGCCACATAGAGCGGTTGTGGGATCTTAGTTCCAGGACCAGGGATTGAACCTGAACCTCCACCACTCCCACCCCCTGCCCACCCCCCCAATCCCAGCAAAGGAAATGCGGAGTCCTAACCACTGGACCGCCATGGAATTCTCCAAAGCATTTTTTTGATCAAGGTACATACATTGGTTCTTTTTTTTTTTAACATCTTTATTGGAGTATAATTGCTTTTACAATGGTGTGTTAGTTTCTGCTTTATAATAAAGTGAATCAGCTATACATATACATATATCCGCATATCTCTTCCCTCTTGCGTCTCCCTCCCTCCCTCCCTATCCCACCCCTCTAGGTGGTCACAAAGCACTGAGCTGATCTCCCTGCGCTATGCAGCTATCGATTTTACATTTAGTAGTGTATATATGTCACTGCTACACTCTCACTTTGTCCCAGCTTACCCTTCCCCCTCCTCGTGTCCTCAAGTCCGTTGGTTCTTTAGACATAATGCTATTGCACACTTAATAGACTACAGTATAGTGTAAACATAACTTTTGTACGTACTGGGAAATGAAAAAAATCATGTTACTTGCTTTATTGTGGTGGCCTGGAACAGAACCCGAAATATCTCTGACATATGCCTGTATTATGTAAAATGAGATAAAGCTGTAACTGAGAAGCAGTTGAGGTGTGACATCAATTTGGTTGTAGCAGCTGTAGTCGGATTGATTAGCAGGTTCTCTTTGGCTTTTGTGGTTATGATGGAGAAGGGGTCCCAAAGAACCCTGAGCTTTCAACCCTCAAATACTGAAGATCTGTTAGAATTGTGATGTCATTGACGGAGTAAAGAAGTCATAGAGAGAGGTTAACTTTTGGGGAAAATACTATAAGTTTAGTTTGTACTGCGTATGCATTCAACTAAGAACGTCTAACAAGTAGTTTAAAATTAGAAGTACTGTACATTAAATAATGTTTTAAATTTAACAAAGCACTTTTATAATTTTCTTGTTTGATTGCCACAAAAATCCTATGAGTTGGTAGGCAGGACAGATATTATCATTATCATATTTATTTTGTAAATGACAAGATTTTGGAATGGAAGCTATAGATTTGGGAAGAATACGAGATACTTTGAACCTTCTGTTTTTCAATGATGGGTGAGTATTTTGAACCCTAACTTTGATACTCGATTCTCTATTTATGAACATAAATATTTTAGCCTTATAGAAGCATTGATACATTTTTATTTTTTAAATAAATAACGGCTGTTTTTTAGAATAAATTCATTAAGCCAATTTAATTCTATGATCAACCTATTACACACTATAGTTAAATAATTTCCTTATTTCCATTGTCATTTTTCTTTTACTGAAAATTTTTAATTGGGATTATTTATTTGCCATGTAAATTTTAAAAGAATAATTTGATTAATAAATGAATTTTTGTCCAAATCAGATTTTTTAAAGGTTATAATTTCTGATGGTTTGTTTTTAGTCATTATTCCACCAAGATGAATTTTCATCTTGGAATTTTCACATTGTCTTGGATCTACTATTATACATAAATATTTCAATAAGATATTATTCTTAACCTAATTTTAAATTTTTTCATGTGCAGTTGTATACTTTCTCAGTTTTATTTTGTGTTGATTGTTTCTAGCAAGTTCACTTATTAGGGGCCATCAAGCCAAAACGCCACTGGGGTTAAAATAATAGCATCATAATAGCTTGCCTTGAGTTGGGTGCTATCTGCATTTAGGTAGTACTTATTGCAAAATCTAGAGTAATACTCAATTTAGAGAGAGAGAGAAAAAAAGATGAACAAGAAAAGGATTGAGAGATCATTAAATTTTAAGCCTCATATGTGAGAATTTCTAGAAACCAATATATCCTCAACAGATTATATTTTCTACATCATTGCACTTCCTTTATATTAAGAAATAATGAGTGAAACTTCCCTTTTCCAACCAACTGGCATTGTTTCAGAAGTCCTGAGTTGAATGAAGCAAGAAATTAGTTCATTGATATAAAGAATTTCAGATGAAGAATTTAACATTGAAATATTGATGGAATCAGATGGAATTTCAAAAGATCCTCACTTGGATTGCTGTGCAAAATAATCTCTCAGTAACTATGTTCAAATTTTGTTAGACCACCATTCAAAACATCTAAGGCCTTAGACTAATTTCTTCATGTCTTCCAATATAATAATTTCATGCTTTTTCAAAAAATACCTCTCATTGTTTAGCAAAATTAATGACTTATTTGTATTTAGTATATGGAGAGATTAAGGCATTAAGATAATTAGTGCAAGTAACACCGTAAGAAAATAAAAAACCCTTTCTCAGAAAGACAATAACTTGAAGTTTAAGAGCATAGGTTTTAGAGTCAGACAGATGTTTATTCAAATGCTTCCTCTGGCTTACACTGGTGTCATCTCTCTCTTAAGACCTCAATTTCCCCATTTATTAAATGAAGGTAATCATAGCTCCTACTTCATAGGTTCTTATGAGGATTAGATAAGATAATGTATACAGAGCACTTAGGCTAGTGAGAGCAGTATATCAAATTTTTAATAAATGCTATTTAACTGGAAATTACAATAATGTATATTCTAAATGTTTTAAAATGTTTCAAGTACTACTGAGGTAATAAGTTGGCACTGTATTGTATGTTTTTGATATTATCATAGGCATTGCTCTCTATCTATAAGTATAAAATGGCCTGTAGAATCTAGCCAATGGTGCTATAAAATACTACTGTCTTACATGTAACAACATATATAATTTTTAAAATATGCTTGCAGAAGGAGACCATGGAGATTTTTATGCAGATACTTTCTGGTAGAACTGATTTCATATTTTAACTATAGTAAGAGATACCAAATATTTCATACATTGTATTTTAAATTTAATGATTTTCAAATTATCATTCTCAACTGTATGTAAGATCTTATAAAGTAAACATTTTTGAAATTCATTTTTCTAAAATATAGCATATGTATTATCTGTACAGGTCTTTAGAAAAGTTTTTGCTGTTTTTAAGTGAAATAAATGGTCAAGCACTGTTTCTAGAGTAAATTTTCAGTTCCACAGTATAGTACAGAATATTTCTTGGCCTTTATATACATGGAGAATTATTTTAACATCAAGATAAAGATGACAACTGTTAAAGAAAAAAGTTAAGACTTTACTGGAATCAACCTAATCTTACAGTTTCAATATTAATTCATTGTACTCTTGAAGAATTGTAAAAGGATATTAGAATTAAAGCTAAAAATAGGAAGCTCTGGGTTTTTAATTATTCCTCGAAGGGTAATTAGGTTGCCATAAAAGCCCAGTCTCACCTGCAGTGAAATAGGTTTGCAGTGAAATAGTATCAATGCCTAATAAATATATTTTTAGAAAACATTTTTATCAAAGTGATAAAGAACAGATACTGTGAAAAAGGGGAAAAAATAGACTACTGAAATAGACAATTGTATTTGAAATAATCATTTCTAATTACAGAAAAGTCTCATTGATATAGTCTACCCTTGGAGAAATGAATCTGAATTAACAAAAAGAAAATAAACTATAGAATCTAATAAGAAATGCAGAAATATTACTTTCTTATTCACACTGTAAATGTAGCTGCTAATAAAAGCACTTCTAAGTAACAGACTTTCCGTGCGTGCTTTAATAAATAGGTGGGAATCATTTGAAATTAGTCAGAACCATTTGTATCACACAATGTGTTAAAATCTTTAAGAACAGCTTGGTTAAAAGCCTCAAGCAATCTTGTTTACACTATTAGCAAATCTTTGCTTCATAGATCATACAAAAGTAAATTTCAGCCTAGCCTAGTTCAAATTATCATAAATTCTGAATTATATTCAGCATTTTAAAGCTGGAAGGGACCTCAGAGATCTTTCAGTGAAGTCTATAATAATAAGGTTTTCCTGGCTGTTACATCTAAAATACATGCCATATGTATAAACAAATTCTAAACATTGTTGACTATTTTCAAAAATGTTACTGACACTGTATTGTTACTTCAATATGGTATATCTTTTCAAACTTATCAATGATTTCACATGTTATTCAGGGCTATTTGGTCAGGGTGATTTAAAGTCATTAGCAGTCTGTTGCATTGTTTCTGTTATTTGCCTTAGCTTTGGTTTCCTTGTCCCACTCTCGGCTAGAAAGTTCAGGAGTAATAGTCTTCACCCTTACAGTTTGAATAGATGCAATAAGCAAGTAACATAGCCAACCATTTCAAGAAGTTGTAAAAAGTCGAAACAGAACTATTACACTGATCTGAAATCACTAGTGGTGGGAGCCACCATGTGGCTTTCTACACACATGAGAGAAAGCTTATAATTTCACTCCTGTACTCTGTTCTGCTTAGGTGTATTTTATATTGTGAGGAGATCGGAGAAACCTGTACATGCAACCTTGCTAAATGATATACCACAATTTCCAAGATATTGCTTCTCTTTTGGCCAAGCTCCCTAACTGTATATTCTAGTTCTTAGAGACTGTTCTGGAACTGATAGGAAAATTATCAAAATATGCCATCACTTCTAGGAGGAAAAAATGGGGTTTTTGACCTTCAGCCACCATATGTCCAGTCACCCTCCTCCCTGATATAACCTACTTTATGTATCCATGCAATGAATATGTATTGAGCAGAAACCAAGTGCCCAACATATGCTACGTTGCCAAGAGGAATGCAAAAGAAATGTTAGGCACAATTTGTGACCTCAAAGAGTTTCATGTCTGATTATGGAGAAAAACACACTTTTGTGAAGCAGCTAAATTATAATACATAACAGTGTGCACTAATTACCAGAGGAGTGGTATGATTAATGTTCCAAGAAAGGGGAGATCAGTATGGACTTAATGTCAGGAAGGTTCCCTGAAGAAGATAAATCTAAATCTAGACTTACTAGAATAGGTAGGATTTTCTGGACTGAGGGAATAAAGACACGTTGTCCAAGTGTAACAAATATCTAAAGGTACAAAAGACAAGAGAAAAACTCTTAAAATGCAAAATGAATACTCTCTGCTATTAAATTAAAATTAACAAAATTAAAGATTCACTTTTCCAGTTATACTAAATACATTTCAAGTGCTAAATAGTCACATATGGCTAGTGGCTGGAGTATTGGACAGCGCAAATAGAGAACATTTCTATCATCCTACAAAGTCCTATAGGATAGCTCTGTGTAGTGTTCAGTTCATAGCAAGATCAACCTGAAAGAAGTGGAAGACTCAGGGTGAAAAGGGAGCTCAACTCAAGTGCCAGAAAACTTACTTGGAGGGTCAGTGACAAAAGGCAGAAAATGATTCCTGCCTGGAAATTCCACTGTGGGTCCAGAGCATATTTCAGCACTTCACAAAGCCCATGTATCTTGCAGAACTTTACCTCCTCAAAAAAATAGGCAGATGAGTATGCGGGACATAGGGTATAGGCAGGAAGGAAAGGGAGGAAATGAACTCGTTTATGAACTAACTTATTTGGAGATGCCATCTACACAATGTGAAGTGGTAAAAAAAATGTAACAATATCTGAGGGCAAGAAAATGAGAACTAGAGAAAGGAAGCAAATTTGTGGGTTGGACAAAAATTCTACCTTGCAAATAACAGTTAACCTGCAGGCACAAGATAATGTCTTAGAGTGCTGCAAGCTTAGGGTGATTTGTTTGCAAGAAGAATGAAAGAAAATATAAACTAAATGACTGAAAGGAAAAGTTACTAATTGGAGCAAGAGGGGGATTCTGGAGAGGCTCTGCATATTCAGTTATTCAAGCCACCCCATCATCTTGGAAAGGCAGAAAGCCTGGGAAGAAGAATTATACAGTAAGAAACATCTCTTGTACTGTATCCCTGATGACCAGGGATTACAAAGCACTCCTTAACCCCCACCATTTTAGGACATGTAAGCTCTCTTTCTCTTTTTCTAATCATAATATTTACAGATTTATACAGAGTATCATCTAGGCCTCATATGGGAACCTTGTTTATGATTGAGTTCTAATCACGATGCTATCTGGTAACATCCAAGAGAACAAAGACCATGGAAATACCCTCTGACCATGTGTTCTGTTGTGAATGAGATTTTAATAGGCAACTACAAGGGCCCGGTTGGCTGAATAAGAATTTCAATAACCACAAATCCATGCTTACATACTCATCACAACCCCTGGCATACTGACTATAGATGAGGGGATTTGTGTTGTATTTTGTTTTTTTACCTGTTTCTAATGCTACCTAAAATTTTTTAAAGAATATGACAATTTTAGATCTGGAAGGATACTAAAATGTAATCCAGTTCAAGACATTTATTTTAATATATAAAAAGCTGAGGCTTAGAAAATTTAAATGACATCCTAAATGCACACAGCTTAATGGCAGCTCTTTGTATCCTATTTCCTAGCCCCAAACTTCTGTTTTACTGTGTTCTGATATTGACTATGATATTAATTTTAGTAGCCAACATAATAGCAACTGAGATTAGAATCTCTGTTCTAATCTTGGTTGTTCAAACAATATGTGTTTCCAGCATCGTAAATAATTTCTTTAGCCACATGATTTATATGTGCCCCCAAATATTTCTAAACACTTTTATAAACATATACCCATCTTCTTTATTACTATCTTCAACTTTTACCTAGAAAAGCAGTGTTTCTGCCAACACAGACATAAATATGTCTAAACATACCAGCTATTACACTGGTGGCCCTTAAAGCATCATGTCTCATAGCATTAATATGCTTGTGTAGTCTTTTCCCACTCTAGGCTTGGCTATGTGACTTGCTTTAGCCAGTAGGACAGTGGCAAACATGATACAAGCAGAGGCATGAGGAAGCCTACGTTAAAGGGGTAAATTTATGGAGGAGAGACCCTAGAGGATGAGGGGTCATCTTGGGTATTCCAGTCCCAGCAAACTCCTAGCTGAATACAGCAACATGAGTAACCTCATAGATCTTAAGCATTTTACCACCAAAAAAAAAGTTTACAGCGTTAACTAAGTGAGGTGATTGACGTGTTAATTTTCTTGACCTTGATAACCATTCTACAATGTATATGTATATCAGATCATCACATGGTACACTTTAAATATATACACAGTTATATTTGTCAATAAACTTAAAAAAGAAAAGAAGGGCTTCCCTGGTGGCACAGTGGTTGAAAGGTCCGCCTGCCAATGCAGGGGACACGGGTTCGTGCCCCAGTCCGGGAAGATCCCACATGCCGCGGAGTGGCTGGGCCCGTGCGCCATGGCCACTGAGCCTGCGCGTCCGGAGCCTGTGCTCCGCAACGGGAGAGGCCATAACAGTGAGAGGCCCGCGTACTGCAAAAGAAAAGAAAAGAAAAGAAAAGGAAACCACCCAGCTGAGCACAGTCAGGCCAAAGCTGCTTCCCAATTTCCACTCAGTTTCATAATATGGTAATAATGCAATCATGATAGAATCTTAAAAGTCTTAAAATCTATTTGCTTTCCTTAAATTGCAATTCTGGAGATAATCCAAAATGCCAATGCTATATATATATTTTTAAAGACTGTGTTCCTTAGCTGTCACTAGAAGGGATAACTCTGGTATTTCCTATTAGAGGAGAAGTAATTTTTTTTTGTTTTTTGGCCATGCCACACAGCTTGCAGGATTTTAGTTCCCCAACCAGGGATTCAACCCAGCCCACAACAGTGAAAGCGCCAAGTCTTAACCACTGAACTACTTGGGAGTCTCCCCCAGAGGGTCTCTTCTTTGAACTAACTAGTACTTTCAGACTTTATCAGATTTTTTTTTAACCTTTATGGAATTTTTTAAATTATGGGAACTCAAAAGGGACTTAGAGCTTTTAATAAACAAAGTTAATATGTGTCTTTAATATTCCAGTGAAGAGAGGTATGTAGAATAATCTTTAGGAGTAAAAGTCTCAACATCATGTAGGTTTTGCTTCAGAGCACATTTTATGCCATCCAGCTGATCATCACCTTCGTTATTGTTAGTCATTTGTGTGGTTCATTATTAGTCATTTGAATTGTTCAGGTATAGTTCTGTTCATCATTTTTTTTCTCTATATAACTTTGTTGTAGTAGTTGTCCTTTGTTTATGTGTAATCCTAAACCAAGGAGAAGAAAAGATATTTCTTTATAATTTTGCCCTTATGAACGTCTTAAAAATATCTGACCTGGGTTATATGTTGCAGTTTCTCAGAAGTTAATGCAACTTCTAGAGTCAGTTAGACAGTAAAACTGATATGTTAACAGGCCGCCTCTAAAAAGGGTTATGTGGCCAAATTGAGGAATTGCTTTGTACTCTTATAGGTATATTATGTTTTTTAATATATTAAAGACTCTAAGAAAGAAACTGGATTAATTTTGTTCTTTAAATCTACATGGCTACAGAAATGTTTTCTTGTAGAATAGCTCATAATTGTTCAGGAATTATGTTTCAGGGATCTTGAAATTGTAAATTGTAAGTGGGCCTCTTTGATTCTCCCCAGAGTTATCTTTACTAGCTGTGCTTTTTGGGTAAATATTCCTCAGTATTTGAGGGAAAGACTTCCACCTCTCACATCATCCTTCTAATTAGTTCATTCCTCTCTCTCCTCCAATATTACTTCTCTGGCACCAGCTCCAGCAGGTTTGCCCTCCCTCTCAAGTTGATCATTAGCTGACCTCAGTGATTCCAAACCTGGCTGATCATGAGAACTGCTAGATCTCTTAAAGAACGAAACAAAGCAAGCAAATAGACAAAAAACAAGTCTGGGACAATCCCTTCCCTAGGATTCTGAGTCAGCAAGAGTGGTGTGGAAATAGAAAACTGTTTTATGTGGTTTCCCAGATAAGTGTGAAGGTAAACTTCCAACCTTCATTGACCATGAAAAGAAACATGTTTGGGACTTCAAAGATTTTCATAAGGAAAGAAAAGAAGAGATATGACAATTAAATGCAATGCATGATCCTGGATTGTATCCTTAATGGGGACAGGAAGGAGGTGGGCTGTGAAGGATCTTAGAGATAATTGATGAATTTTAGACTGTGGATTAGGGGCATAATGTCTCCAGTGTATTTTCAAATATTTGAAGGAAAATATGCATATGTGTATAAATATAGAGATAGAAGAGAATGGCAAAGTAAATCGGGAAACATAAATAATTGGTGAATTTAGGTAAATGGTGTATAGGAGTTTCCTGTACTATTCTAACAACTTTTTTGAAATTATATCAAAATTATTTTTTTAATTTTACTTAAACCTAAGAGTCCTCACACCTCTCTCCAAAAAATTTAATGCTGGGTTATTATCTGATTCAGAGTAATCAAAACAATAGATGTCAAAACAAAGCAGTTTGGAATCTATCATACCAACTGAAAATTAGAAAAATGATTTTTCAGACATAAATATCTTTATGGAGGATAACTATACACTTGAGAGTTGAACAATCTAGGTTAAACTAATTGCAAATATTAAGTGACATAAAGATTATTTCTTTCTTGCTGAAATAAAACCAAGAAAAAATATAAAGTCTCATTTTCTGAGAATCCATGAGGCAGTCATAAATTAGACAAGTAATGGAGTATTTGATTTAAAGTCAGAAGACACAAATTCAAATTCAATTCTTACTAAGTGTGGGGTTTTGAGAGAGTCAATTAACCTTCCTGAGTAACAGTTTTACAATCTAAAACAAACCTTTCACCATATTAGATCTCATTAATGAGGAAAAGTTAGAAAAAAAAAAAGGCCAATCTATTGCCTTACATATAGAAACAAAAACTTTGTCAAGCATAATATCTCAACCATGTAAATATAATCTTTTAGCCATCTCACAAGTCCTAGTTAGTTCCTAGGTCAGTGGACCTAAGAAAAGATTCCATCTGAACTGTGAGGTAAAGAATGAGGCATGAGAACTATGTTTCCTGAGGATGGGGAAGAGGGGAGAGTTACAGAGAAACAAATGAAAGAAGGTCTGGCTTATAGAATCATTCTACCAATGCTTTGTCTAAAGGGACTCCAGATATTCTGATCTAAAAAGAGAAAGAAAAAGCCCTAACATCATTTTTTGCCATGACCCTCCCACCTTTGGGTTTTTAAATCTGATTCTCTGAGATCGATTTGGAGCAACTCTTCAAATAATTTATTGTAAGTTAGTAAATGTTATTTTTCTGACCACTTGTGCATCTGAAACCATCCTTAAATGGCTTTTACACAAGAAAATACAAACTGTTTCAGTGTGAAATCCTTAGGTCACAATAATTATCCTTTCAAAATTCTTAGATATTTTTCATTGTCTTAGAATATTTACTTGTAGTGCTTGAAGCTAGCTAGGTATAGTTTTCCTCCATGGATAATCCTTTATTTTCCTTTTCCCCCACTATTTGGATAACTGACAGTTTTTTAATTATAAATCATTTCCCTCACAATTCAAAAGTTTGTCCATATGAGTTTTGTAGGTCTCCTTTATTGTTTTATCCTGAATTTAGTAAAGTCACTCAAATCTGCATATACAGGTTAATCAGCCAAGTTTTCTTCTATCATATCTTTATTTACTGTTTCTGTTTCATATGTTTTGGTTCCTTCTCCAGGAACACTAATTAGTCATATATTGAAGCTCCATTTTAGGTCTTATTATATTTTTGTTATAAGTACATTTTTGTATTTGTACATTCTAGGAGAGCTTCTCAAGCCCATCCTCCACATAACGGATTAATGCTTCTGTATTATTATTACTACAGTTCAGTATTCTCAATGCCTTTTAAAACGTGGGCTTCAATTTTCCCATTTTACATTTAGTTTTATTGAAATTCTTCTTTCGCTTATATATCTTGCATTTTATCTCACTCTGTTCTTTACTGCCTGCGGTTCCTGCTTCGATGAGGCTCATTCTTCTTGCATTTTATTAAGTGGAGCAAACAAGTTTCAGAATGTTCTCTTGAGTCTTACAAGACATTAATTTTAGAAACATACTTTTTCTTTGAGCCTTCAAGGTGGTAATTCTTTTCCCTTATTCCACGGTATTTTTTTGTTGTTGTTACATATTGTTTTGCTTTTTACTTCTGTTTACAAACTATCGAACTGAGCACTTCTTAAACTCGGTGAATCTCAGAATATAAGATGGATGGATTACCCTAAGCCAAATTCTCTGATGAATTGGTGACAACAAAATCTCCTTCTCAGATTCACGCTTAGGAAGTTAACGTGCAAGATTCCAATACGATTTTTAGCTCCTAACAGGCATTCACTCTACTAAGGTGACAACTTCTCTTTTACCTCTGGCCTTTTCCTCTGAAACTCTGAGAAGATGTAAGAGACAGAACCCTGAAAGTCCCTCCATCCACTGTATCCAGGATATTTCTGTCACCATCTTCAGACCTTTGCAATGAGCAGTCAGTGGTCCGACTCCATAGCTTCTGCCCAGCTGTTTTTGAAAGATACTCTTCCTGAATGGTGAGAAAGATAGCAATTGGGAAGGTGAGGGAGGTTGAGAATAGATCTTTAAATACATCAAAAATCAACACCTGGGTAATCTTTTTATTGGTTGTAATATACCCTGAATATAGACCCAGGGGAATAACATAAAGAAACTACAGTGTGTCTTCCTATCCCTTTTAAGTATTCTCTCTGTCTTGAGATAAACCTGAGAATGCCAAGAAAACTGACCTACCATTGGTTAGCAGAAGTTCCTCCTAGATTCTAGTCTTAGGTTATTTGAGACTTGATGCAATATTTGGTCTTTTTAGTGTTTTCTAAGTATTTTAACACATAATTAACCAAAGTTACATATTAGGACTATTTTAAATAGTTATCCAAGATGTTCTTTCACTACTAATAGCCTCTTAAAGGTATTACTTTTAACTGATAATAATAACTAATAAGTATCATCTTCCTAAATATTCTTATCACTGTAAACCTTCCAAAACTCTCAATATTACTGTACATCACAGAAAACTGTTGTAATTCTTATTGGTGTTGAAAACTCCATTGACCTCCATTTTTTGTCTCCTTTTTACTTGTCTCACAAAGCTAGTAATTTTAAGTACTGATAATTTTATTTAGATCTCTCATCCTTTGAGTCTTTCTATTCATTCATTATTTTTCTATTTAGCTATTCATGCAGTAAACATTTATTAGGTAGTCACTATGGGCTAGGCACAGTGATAGACCCTGAAAATACTGATATATAGGTTCTACCTCCAAGAACTTATGACGTAATCATGAAGACAGATGATGAAACAGATCTGCATACTATGCTGTAATAAATCTTTCTGAAGATATCCATAGCATGAAAAATATCTCAATACTAGTGTCAAGTGTCATCTGATTTTAATATGCTTAGATTATTATTTTTATCAACAGCTTAGATTCAAAATGTCATTTTAAATATTGTCTTTGGGACTGTGGCTTCTTTGTTTAATTCAAGTCATTTTAATCAGCATTTAATAAATGTCTACTGTGAGCCAGACACTCTACTTGGCACTGTATGGAATGCAAAGCTAATTAGGACAAAATTTGAACCCTCTAAGTTTTTAGCTTAGTTTCTTAGTCCATTTGGGCTGTTATAAGAAAATACCACAGACTGGGTAGCCTATACACAAAAGAAATTTAATTCCCATTGTTCTGGGGGCTGGAAGTCCAAGTTCAAGGTGGCAGCATGGTCACATTTTCTTGAGGATCCTCTTCCTGGTGCTTCTAGCTGGTGGTTTCTCACTCTGTCCTCACATGGTAGAGTCCCTTTTGTAAGAACATTAATTCCACTCGTGAGGGCTCCACCCTCATGACCTAGGTACCTCCCAACGGCCTCACCTCCTAATACCATTACATTAGGCCTTAGGATTTCAACATTTGGGTGCGATACAAACATTCAGACCATAGCAAGCAGGGAATACAACCTAACTATAATGAACTTTCAATAAAGCAAAGTGCTATAGAAGGACAAAGAGAAGATTACAGAAAGAATGACCCTTCATTAAATAGTAAAAAATTGAGCTGGGCCATACTGAATATGATAATAATTGTTACCATTCATTGAGAAGCCTCTATATGCTAGTTACTGTAGCATATATTGTTTCCTGTACATTATCTCTAATCTTGGAAAATGGGACTATTTTTTAAATTTAATTTATTGGAGTATAGTTGCTTTACAATGTTGTGTTAGTTTCTGCTGTTCAGCAAAGTGAATTAGTTATACATATACATATATGCACTCTTTTTTAGATTTCCTTCCCATTTAGGTCACCACAGAGCACTGAGTAGATTTCCCTGCGCTATACAGTAGGTTCATTAGTTATCTATTTTATACATAGTATATATATATATATATGTCTATCCCAATCTCCCAATTCATTCACCCTCCCTTCCCAAAATGGGACTATTTTTAACTTTATATTATCTGTATCAGTTCAGAGGGCCTAACAAATGGAATGAAATGTATTGAAATTTTGCTTGAAAATCTTTATACCCATTTCTGGTGAGGGAGAGAGGTAAATGGGAGACATTTAGGCAATTCAGTACTAAGAGAAAGGCAGGGAAGACCATGATCTGAATTAAATTTAGCACCTTTGGCAGATTGCATTGCCCATGTACTTGGCTCAGAGTCACCTATAGATGTAAACTTTCCAACCAGTGTGCAGACCCACAAAGAAATAGTTTGAGGATTGTAAATTGTGTCATCCTCTTTTGAACTGTATGTATCTTACCTCTAAAAGAATTCAACCAAGATAAACATATTAAGTTTGTCTCTGAAATATGAAGAGGTGAAAAATGTTTTCCATGTAAGAATAAAATATTACTTTTTTTTTTAATCTTGCCATCAAACTGAAGAGGTATTAGCAATGGCCAAAACTGTGGCTGGCTCAGCTTCCTAAAACACACTCTCATTTTAAAGCCTCAGATAAGTTTTCTCTTAGCAGTGGCTGATGATTCTGTTCAACATGTGGAAAACTGAAATGCAAGTGTGCAGTTGTGAAGGAGAAATTTGATCTAGGAATGCAAACTTACAAAACTGGCAGATGAGGCAGAGGGTTGATCCCTTAGCTCGTAATACATAAGAACAAAACAAGTCTGTTGTGATATGTATATAGGTAAAGAATTAGCAAATATTTTGGAAGATCATTTAGAATATTGGAAAAGTTTGATTTTGTCTTGCAACATAACGAGCTGAGAACAAACTGATCCTATGGATTGATTCAGAAGAAATGCATTGTCGATTTTTTTTGGAGGGGTGGATTCTCTCTTTCTTATAAACTAAAGCATTTCCTATTACAATACCATTTCTCTTCTTAGGTTTATTACCCACCCTAGGTCACTCTAAGCGAAAATTAATTTCCATTTCATTCTAAAGGTATCATTGGTCCTTTTTAAAAAATATTTTTCATGAAAAAAATCACCAGCGAATTAAAGCTTGGTGTGGTTGTTTAATGGTTAAATAAATTAAATGGAAAGGACACTGCTACATTTTTTTTCCCCAGCTGCTTGGAGGAACATTAAAATGGAGTGTACTACTTTGTTTGGGAAGTGATTTTCTTTTAAAGTGATGAAAATTTTCTTTCAAATGCGTACTAACAACATGATATTTATTTTGTTTTAGATTCTACTGAAAATAACTTCTGATAAATTATAAAAAAATCTTGGTGCCTCCTCAGTTTGTTCTTTTCATCTTATTGAGGTATTGAAAATTAGACTATTTGGTTTCACTTTCTGCTTCCTTTGAATTAGAAGGAGGCTGTTTTGCCATTTCAACTCTGTAAAGGCACTGCTAACACCATTAATCTCTTTAAGGATTATTCTTCCCTCCAATCTGTTTACAAAATGTTACAATAAAGTAAACACTGTTGTAAAGCTCCTTGTTCTTATCAAGTTAAATTTAGGGGTTCTAAATTTAGTGATATTTTAAAAGCAGAGGCTGTGTTTCCCTTAAAAAGACATTGATACTCTGACCAAAAACAAAAAAAAAAACAAAAAACCCACGAATAAGCTATGTTCTTCTAAAGAATCTTAACGTATTCAACATAGTGAAATTTGTAAGTCAAGCACTAGTTCAGTGTAAGATAAAGTTGTTTAATCAGTCACTACAACTTTTGTAAAATCAGAATCCCTTTAGTCTGTTCGCGTAAGTGCAATAGTTATTTTTAGGCAACACATTGATATACCTGAGATGGCAATAGAGCATTTTGCATTTATTTTGGAAAAAGAAATTTTAAGTTAGGTAAGATCTTACCAAATCTTAGATCAATTATCCCTCAAATTAATCTACCCCATGTGCAGGTATGTACGCAGATATATAGGAATATGCAACTTTGCCAATAATTGCAGAGAGAGGGAAAGAAGGAATTGGGAAATATCTCTTAGGGTCATAGGGTCATTGGAGGATTTTTCCTAAGCATTAGAAAGCCACTTAAAACAATATTGAGAATCGAATGCTGCCAGGTTCAAAGTGTTCGATTTCAAAACCCTCAAAAAGACAAATATTAACTCTCTTTCTTAGGATACCAGGCCATATTTTTTTTTAAACAGTAAGAGTGATCTTGTTTCTGGAATTATTTAAGCTACATATTTCTTTAGTACTACAAAATGAAAGAGAATCCTAGTCCCCTGTGAGTGGGAAAACAGTCCAAACGAAAGCCCAGATGGACTGTGTGAAACACCAGCCCAAAGAGACAGTGCAAAGCAGAACCCAGGGGTGTGCCAACTTGAAATATGGGTTCTCTCAAACTTTCTGTTTGCTTTTGGCCTTGGGCTTTTATTCAGTTAAACATTCAAATTCCTAGGAAAAACGGCTCACTCCAGTTGTGCATCTCAGTCCTTTGGGGGTTAAAAAAAAGATGAATGTAGCTATGAACTCTGTTCATCTTCAAACTAATGGACTCACCCTCCCTCCCCCATCACTCTCCCTCCGCATCGCACCCTTTGTCCACTTTTATGAATTAAAACATGCACACTTGCACACACAGGGAATCCTGCCCATTAATTAAAGGACTTGTCAGCCCCAATCCTAGATTCTTACAGTGCAGGAAATGTCTCTCCTTTTAAGTGCAAAACCATAACATTACCATTTCCCCAAGTGCTCTCTGTTTTAGGCTGCTTTCCTAATTAGAGGGATGATAACAGCCCTTCTGATTGGCATTATAAAAGCACTAGTTTGGCTTCATCTGTCCCA
>NC_083105.1:91190610-91233110 GCF_949774975.1 Lagenorhynchus albirostris
GCGAGGGGTAACAGATCATACAGTTGGAGGGAAAAAAACATCTCATCTCCTTGAACATAATTAATTTAATTGTCCTCATTAGCTGTACCATTTGTTTTGATTTTATTTCTCCCTTTCCCCACACATACTTCTCCCTCCCTCCCTCTTTTCTTCTTCTCAGTGCATTGGCTGAGAGAGAGAGTGCATGAAACATACACACACACACACACACACACACACTCTGGGGTGTTCTCAGAGTGGCTGGAGCAGAGAGGTGGGGTGGAACAGCGGGAGCTGCGCGGATGGGTGAGGTGCATGTGTGCCTGCTTAGACCGGCCAGAAAAGCCAAGCTTAAGAGAGCTGCCTATGTACAGAACAAACCCACTGAAGGGGTTCTTATTAATCTGCCGTTTGTGACTTTCGTTATTTTTCAGGTTAGTTCTGCATTTCGTTGCCTTTTAGAGGGAGAAGAAAGCAAACTCCATACTATTTTATTATGAGCCTTTAAGAAAGGGAAGGGATGAACATAAGTTATCAATGTTGTACCATTATTCCTTATAAAGAGAAGCATAATTTAGCCTGAATATTCACGGGGTGGGAGCGGTGCATTGATTCTTTCTAAAACTAGAACTAGATTAAAACTGATGGTGCTGAGAAGAAAAAGAAGTTTTGTGGAGTTCAACAATTGAGTCTTTCTTGGCCCTTAAAACATTTCAGCCGGTGTCATTCAGATCTGGACTATTTTTAAGCTTGACCTTTGACAGGGCTTTTAAAAATCTGGTGGCGATGCTATGATAGTTGCCAAAAAGAGGATGACTTTGAAGTTTGAAAACTTAGAAAAATAATAAGATGTTAAAGCTGCCAGTGGCCTTTACAGACGCAAAGTAAAGTTAAGAGAAGAGGAGCTTGGGGGATAAGGGGACCTTTCTGAAGGATAAAAAGGAAAAAAGAAATCTGTCAAGGCCTCTAAAACAAGCCTATGAAGACTGAGCAGTAATGGTGGAGACACTCAACCACTCTTTGACCAAGTTAGGCTTAAAAACATGTTGCTAGGTGCTCTTGGGCTGTTTTCCATTCTAGTCTGTGAATTTTAAATTGCGAGGAATTCAAGTAATTGCAGGAAGTGCTCAGCAGGGATGGGAGAGATGTTCAGTATCAGTTAATGGGGCACAAGTTCACAGTTTGGTTCTTGGGCCAGAGGAGGAAGGGGAGTGTGGCATCTCCGGACCCAGCTTGTGTAGCAGACCTGCCCTGCGGAGCAGCGACTTCGGAGAGTTCACTAACAGAAGTCAGAGAACCGGGCGACTGCAGCCGCCCCCAGACATTTCTTAAAGGGGAGGGTTGTGTGCTTTTCCAGTGTATTCTGGTAGCAGTTTGACTCCCTTCCTTTTATTTTAATTTCCATAATTGGCAGCTTCAGAACTGGCACTGGAAGACAGTTTGCTTTCAACGTGGCCACCTATTCCAAAATGCCCCTGTTATTTTAGGAACCCTACCGTTTTCCTCTGGAGCTCTTTCGCAGGACTTCTTTTGGACGGGTCCAGGAGGTAGGCAGGGTCCTTCCCGGAGTCGACTCCCGCCGAGGTCACTTTTTGTGCGGAGGGGGGATTGGGGGTCGTCCCCAGCGTTTGCGAGTAGCATATGCGTGGGGTTGTGCTGACTGCACTCGCAGGCTTGTACATTTTCACCCTGGGAAATTAGCAACAAAGCCCTATCTGTCTTGCGGCTGCTTTGCACTTTCCGAGGGCGGCTGTACTTGACTGAGCTGCAGAACAGGCACACGAGAGCGAGCGAGCGAACGAGGGAGGGAGGGAGGGAGGGAGGGAGAGAAGGAAAGGAGAGAAGAGGGGAGGGGTGGGGGGCGAGAGGTAAATAGTCTTAAATCGGAAGGGAGCTGCTTCTCTGTGGTCTTGACAAGCGCTGCCTGGGCTCTGCCGGCTCAGTAATAACGGAGTGACCTTTTCTTTGGCTCTATTCTGTCTGGCTGGAAAGGGATTGCATTTTGCAGCTGAGAGCCGGGGCTTCCTTCAGCTCGGCTCCTGGCGTGCTCCTGGGGTAAGTTGTCTTGAGCCAGGACGGAGAGAGACAGCCTCGGACTGCAGTTGCCTAAAAGGAGGACACCTGTGGCTCAGATGCGGTCAACACCATTACTTGGCGGATCCTTGAGGACCTCATTATTTTAAACTTAAAAAAAAAATAGAGATTCCCTCCCCCTCTTTTTTTTTTTTTTCAAAGCAATGCTTCTTTTTGACCTTTCCCAAGGAGAAGCGCTACAAAGCAGCCACTGTGCTTTCTGAACGGCCTCCCCCTGTATCGCTTAATTGAGAAGGTAAGTGCAGCAACTGGGTGTACACGCGGCGGCTTATTTGTGGTGTGTGTGTCTGCGGGTGCGCGCGTGCGTGTACGGATGTGGGGATTTTTTTCTTCTTCAGCCTCTCCTAATGAGGCATAAACTGGAGCTGCAGCCCAGCTCCGCACTGCAACTTTCACTCGGGCTGCAGCTCTGCTGAGACCGTTTTGTTTAAGTCATGTGAGGCTTCATTATTTTTATGATGAGACGTGAAATAGATGCGGGCGGATGTTGATGGAAGGAGGGAAAGCAGAGCGGCTGCGGCGCGGAACGTCTCAAGTACGACTCGAGCGGATAATAGTCAAAGTTCACGAGGAACTGCAGTATTTCCACAGCCCCGACTCCCGGGGAGACGGGGGCTTGAGAGAGTTTGGGAGGAGATGTTCGATCTGGCCCGGCCCGTAGGAAGGGAATTCAGTCTTAGGTGGTTCCCGACCCTCCTCCCCTTACTTGCTGGAATTCATCACCCCCCTCCCCCAGGAGTTGAAATGACCATTTTTGGGTTCTGGTGGCCACTTCTGCCTCTGCCCACTCTGCCATAATAACGAAATACCGTTCCTACGAGATGGAAAAGTGACTGTCTGCGGGGGGAGGGGGCGGTTGGGGGAAGTGGCGAGAAGAGAGAGGTTCCGTGGGGCAAGGTGCCTCTGTACTAATAGGCTGAGATTCAAACTGCTGCGGCACATGTTTATGGGGGCTACCCAGATTGCTGTTATGAAATACAAGTCAGATTTATGATCTTTTTCATATTGAACATGATATGCTATGCTAACGCTGCATGTGACAGTTTAATCAAATCCATTTGTTACCACGACGCTAAAAGGGGCCGCTGGGATTTTAGGATTACGGGCAGAGTTAGGGAAGCATGTGGCTTTGTCATTCGCCATCATTTTGCACACTGCCACACGGCGAGGGGCTCCGTGTGTGCGCCGTGTCTCGTCTGGCCGCCCTCGTCCTTTCCTCCACCCCCCGCGCCGCCGCTCCGACCCGCTCCCAAAGTGGCTTCACAATAGTCCGTCCTCCGAGGTGTAGGCTGCGCACCAGGTCCGCACTTGAGCTAAAACCGAGAGACCCCCTTCCACCTCTACCTTTGGGCTGGGCGCTCAATGCGAAGCCGCTGCAACTCAGGCACGCCTAAATCAACTCATGCAGAAAAAGGAGAAAAGTTTTGGTAAGGTTACGATCTATCATAGATGCACTTTGCCGGCGCTCGGCACTCTCGGCTACTCCAAAGCCTTCCTGCTCTTCCGCTGCTTTTGTGTCTTTCGAAAAGATCCGAAATATTATTGTTGTAACTGCTTTGAAAGACTGCTGCTTAAACCAATTAATCTTGCTAGGTGCAACAAAAACTGCTACATTCTTTGCAAATCATCCCTGTGTGGCTGCAAAGACACAACCACAAAAGGCTGGAGCATAAACTCCTCAAGGGATTCTTTGTTAGAGTGTATGTATGTTTCTTATTTTTTTTTTTTTATTTTGCATGTGAGCTGCATCAAAATTGAACTCAGTCTTGCAAATCTCTTGTTGGCCTTTGCCAAGCACTAGCACTTTGCTGCCATGGTAACTGTAATTAAACTGATAAGAGTGGAAAAATGTCAGTATCTCTGAGCCTTGCAGCTGCATTGGAGAAAAAGGGAATCAAATTGGTTCCCAGCTCCATTGCTCAGAAAGGGGAGGGGGGGTGGAAGGATGGGGAGGGGGGTTGGGAGTTGAAGGGGCAGAACAGAGTTAAGCAGCTCCAGCGCCTGAGATCTGGGGACATCTATTTGCATTGTTGTCCCTTAGGGGGCTGCAGCCTGTAGGGATGCTCTGGGCCAGTGAACAGAGAGAAACAAGCTTTTAGGCCCAATCCAGTTCTCCAGTCCGGGCTGGGGGCTGGGGAGAGGATGAAGATGGGCAGGAGGAGAGAAAATCTTTTGTTTGGTACCTCTTGGCAATCGAATGGCCGGTGTTGGCCAAATTCTTTTAATCTGTGTCACTGCTCCCAGCTGCAGAACCTGCATTCCCATTTTCGCATCTTCCTGAGGCACCTCATCTCTGCCAACCCCCTTTATGTATTCCCTCTTCCTTTTCCTTCTCCCAAATTGTCCTCTGTGAATCTTCCGAAGGGGACAAAATGTTTTCCATTCACTACGTGTAGTTAGTCCAAAAATATGAAAGACTGGGTCTAAGTGCTGCAAACCTTTTATCATGATTATTATTTTTTTAAGCCCCTGTGTGTTGTGGAGTTGTGGTTACTTTGTTGTGTTAACTACTGAAGCTGAGACTGCGCGGATGAATGGCACAGAACAAGGGAACATAATGGAGGCAATCAACCGTTAGGCCGCCTCACAATGCAATCCAGGCAATTAAAAGCTCACCAGAGTTTAAATGAAATGGTTCTACTTATTTCTGCACACCACACTGCACGGGCTATTATTTATGTCTTTTTTTAATTATGATTTCCCTTAAACTGTCAAATAACTCAGAATGGCAGGGTCTCAGAGGCAATAAGAATTTCCCTCGGAACAATTTACATGCCAATCTAAAACTAGTTATGAGTCCTGATGTGCTATAAGCAACTTGTGAAATGTTTCTCAGCTCCGAACACATAACTCTACCCGGACGCGTTCTGCCGGATGCTGAAGAGAGGCTGCCGACTGCTTTATGCCCGTTTAGGTACATGGCAACGTGGTGACTACAAAATAGTTCTTTTTTCTACAACTGTTAACTTGCAGAGTATCGAAAACATTTCCTTTTCAAGAGCAATGGGATGATGTTTTCTGCAGGAAGGTACCAGGATGGAGCAGAAAATATCAAACTCCTTCTACGCCCAAGGCCAGACAGAGTGTAAGAGTTTCAAATATTAATTGGCCTCTGAGTGCTAAATTAAAATGTCAGCACAACAAAAAACATTTTGTGAAGACAAGCAGGGTAGAGCTGTCCCAAATGTTGGTACCCCCTGTCATGGTTGCAAAGCATTGTGAATAAAGATAGGTGACCTTCCACGCTTGGTGATGGTAACACAACTCAGAGAAACAGAGCTTAGCTACAACTAAGAAGGATTTGGACAGAAAATTTTCAGCTTGGTGATATAAAAAAATAATAGCCTTATAAATTGGATAACTAGACTAGCCACTGTTAATACATCTCAAGATGTTTTCAGTCATGAAATCCGGAATGTCATTTAGTAAATCACAGTCTCTCCCTCCCCCAGGTAGATAGTTAAGAGGCACCTGGGTATGTTCTGTACTGTAATTAATGGGATTCGTTCCTCGTGGAACCTTGCGAGAAGATGGTAACTAGTTCTGATCAAAGACACTTCATTTGTTAGAAGTTCTAGAGAATGAGATTTAGCAGAGCTATCAAGGGTTATGATTAATCTACACTAGGCCCTGAGCTCCTTCAAAGAAAAGGAACAGAGAGCCGGCTATAGGAATACCACCTGCTGTTCTGTACAAATCCAGCTGCTAGTCTGCAGCTCCGAGGACCACGGCTCTGCATCCCATGCAGAAAGAGTAGCTACCTTGACGCCTCACTGCCAGTCCCTGCTCCATCACTCTATCAGAGAAGTTATTTTCTAATGGAAGTTCAATATCGTAACACTATTATGTGAAATTCATGTATCATTTGTAGCTAGAAAAGTTATTCTGCTGTGAGGGTACGGTGCCTTGATGTCTCTTAACAGTGTGATTAAAAAAGAGAAAGATTGTAAAGATAATGAAGGTGCAGGCTTCATCATCAGGCATCAGAGGAAACTGAAGAAGGTTTAGCTATTTTGGAGCAGGAAACACACCGAAAATGCTCTAGATTAGAGCTTGGCATTTCTTACTTGAGACTGTTTCAAGTGCAGGCATTTGGTGTCTTGTGTCATTCTATGTTCAAGTTTAAAACTTTATGCCTTAGAGAGGAGGCCTAATTTAGCAGCAGGATCTCTGGACTGTAAGAAGGCCACCAAGTCTAGTGCTTAACTGTCATTCAGCTTTGAGCGAGTCCCTTAACCTCTCTTAGGCCTCTGTATCATAATTTGTAAAACGAAGGAATTTGGAATCGAAGTCTACGGTACTTTATACTGCTTGAAATGAGTTCTTTGGTAAATATGAAGCTGTGAATAGTTGGTCCAGCTTTTTTAAAAGCTGGGTATTTGACATTTAGGAGAGAAGAAACTCAAAGGCAAATACCCTTTCATTGAAAAAATTTCAGTCAGGTTGTAACACCCATAGAACTCAGCTAGACTCCTTATTTATGATGGAGACATGTTTCTAAAATATATAAATGTCCCTATGTCTAGTCTAGTATGTATGTAATATAGGTATGTAATATATATTTGCATATGGATGTTTGGGTAACCTTATATACATTTAGACTTTGTCTTCTATTGTCTTTTCTTTCCTTTATAAAATAAATAAGTGCCTGTTTATGATAATAAATTACATAATCCTATAGTTTAATTTTATATAAAAGCATGTAGTATAGAGTTAGGTAATCTGCCATTAGTAGAAGCACTGACTGATGCTTGTGAGTATAAGTACATTTAAAAAAATTTTTAACACAATGAATACTTCGAAATATCAAGGGCACGGGGGGAAGTCTTTGGAGGCAAACAAGTATTATAGCATTGGTGAGCTTTTCGGGAGACTGTGCTCTGCTTAGGTGTAAACATCTCTACTGCTAAGTGAGGTTAGTGCATCCCATAAGGGTGCACTTTCCTTCTGCCATCAAGCCCGTGTTAAGTGAAATTTTTAACCAATAAAGGAAAACTCATTTTTGACTTCTACAGCCTGTGCACAGACTACTTTGTTCAACAGCTTTCTCTGAGATTGTTAGCCATTGACTCATAGTTTCTCCCGAAAGGAACTTCTTTATGTAGAAAATGGGGACACTATAAAATTATTTAATATTACTTAACTTCTTCGTGTATATAATATCAACTTACCAGGTGCAACATGAATTCTTTGTTTTATCACTTTATAGGTGTCACTTCGTAAATGGTTTAACAAGGGCTTAGCAAAGTTTGAGACTCTTTTGTTGCCAAAATTTAGTTCGATATCTGTATGGCCCTCAAAAAGAACGTCTAACACCCCTTGAAAAAGGCAATCTGAAATATTTAACTTGGTGGAGGTCTTTGGACATCTTCTGCTTCTTTCTTGGAGTCCCAGCTCTCTTGTTTTTCTTGTCTCCCTTTAGGTATACAAATGCTCTCAGTCCAGCCAGACAACAAGCCGAAAGGTTGTGCTGGCTGCAACCGAAAGATCAAGGACCGGTATCTTCTAAAGGCACTGGACAAATACTGGCATGAGGACTGCCTGAAGTGTGCTTGCTGTGACTGTCGTTTGGGAGAGGTGGGCTCCACCCTGTACACTAAAGCTAACCTTATCCTTTGTCGCAGAGACTATCTGAGGTAGGAATTAGCCTTGCACACCAGTGATGACTGGATTCCTTTTAAAATACCTTTGTAAGTGTCTTTGTGGGTTTCATTTCCTTCCTACTAGCCTCTATTCCTGAAAGGTGTCCACCTAGCAGCCTTCAAAATGCTGCCAGGTGCCTGTTCCACAAATGATCGCTTCAGCAATGGCCAGGAAAACCCAATATCTCACAGTGTTCCCATTTATTTGCCTTACCTGATGCTCCTACCTGGGGATAGGTTAGTCCACTGCCTGTATGGAAACTGCCAGTTCACATCAAGGATGTATTTGGTAGAAATCAGCATGCAAGATGTTTTATTCGCACAAAAGTGACAAGGTCAGGCTGAGTATAGCACAAAGTAATTCAGCGATATTTCTGTTTCCGATTTGTCAGAGAAAGTCAATTTGAAACTCTTAACTGGCATTTATTAGGAAGGTGTTTATCGTACAGTGTTGAAAACTTTCCCCAAGTGTGAATACACCTCCCTCCACCCACCATGGCATTCCAGGTGATCTTCGCAAAGATAGCACTGAAAGTCGAACAGCCTAAGTCTTGCCAGTAGCTTTACGGAAAATAACAAAGTAAAGACCTCCATCATTATGGGGAAATGATAGCCACTCTCCAAACTGTAAACATCTGAACGGTTTCAGGACAACGCAGATGTTCTTGCTTCTGAAGCCATGAAGCAGACTAAACTTGTATCCTAGCGTTTAGTACTCAACACATGGACTGGTATTTAAGAAAAATTATTTTGCTTTTCAGGGAATTTTGTGACTTCATTCAGCTGCAAATTACTGATATTAACAAAGTAGGATCTATCAAATTAGAGAAATGATATATGGCATCATTTGGGTTTTCATATTTGATACAATTAATCATTTTTCTAGTCTGACATTAAGTGATTCATTTTGAATTTTTTTCCCTTATGACACAAAATTTATCAATCAGCAGTAACTCCTTGGTCATTTCAGGAGGTGTTTTCTAGGGAATCTGGTGCTGCTTCGTATATAATTCAGTTATTTTCAGTCCAATTCAATGTTTATATATAAGAACATATTCTTTGATGAATGGTCATTACAAGAGGGTGAGTCCAGTACTGTTTATCAGATTCTACTCTCTCCCCTCTTCATCTGACAGCCCCCTGACTAATTATAACCACTTGCTACTACTTCTCTGTGTTCCAGGGGCACAAAATACATGTAAGATGCCAGCAATGGGAATGGAATGTGACTATAGGCAAGGAGTTCCCTAACGAACACAACTAATCAGAATTAAGCTATTCCGTGAATTCTTTCAGGCTCTACGGTCTTGGAACTTTCCTCTTGCAAATAAAAATTTCTCCTCTGCTCATTGTGAATTAGAGCCTGATTTCTACATAGAGTCTTTGTATTTGCTTTTAGTGACTTTGCTTCCTACTTTTGCTTTATCTTCCTAACCAATAGCCGTGGGCTTTTGGACTCTGTCTTTGACTTTTGTTTACATTTGCAGTATCTCCAGTGGATTCATGTAACCAAACAAGGAGTTTATGTAGTCTGGGCAAGATTAAAGTGTTCTAATAAGCAATAAAGACAAAAATTAAGTCAAATTTAAAGAGAGTCTCTTGAAATCTCTGGATATTTTTAAATCAGAAATGTGAATTTGCCAATGAAATACATGTGTCGTGAGTGAAACTGTTTTGCAGTTGTCTACATAGTAGAGAGCAGAGAAAGTAACCTTGTGTTGTTTTAATTTTCCTTATGGTAATAAAAGAAAGTTGTTCAACTGGTGTTTGATAGTCTTAAGTGTATTGTTGAAGGGAATTTATCAAAATAGTTTTCATCTCAGAAATCTTTGTCTCTGAAAGAGTCTATATGTTGCTTTTTGTGATGCAACTTTTACTTGATTTCTCATAGGCTCAAACTTTTAATCTTGTTACCTTATTTTTAAAAAATCATACTCTTTCAAATTTAAACCCTGGTCCTGATTGCCAATATATTCATTTCTCAGAGTACAATTTCCTCTTAAATTGGTCATTACCACATTAATGGCCAGTTGTTATGTTAACAGCCTAAGGGTTGTTAACATTTCAAACTAAGCTGTTAACAGCAAGCTTATCCCTTATTTAAACTGAAGGTTTTGTTGTATATAACGTGACTTCCTTGGCAAGGAGTAATTCATCAACACTTAAAAATTGCAGAAGTGAAACGGGGAAATGGTATGTGTGTAAAACACCATGTTATGTGTTATAGATTATGCCGCAGATGTGGTATTCAGTTTTATGTGGAAAGTGTGTATCTCAGTGAAATTATGTCTAGGTTTAAAAGCATATGTCTGATTGGCAAATTAAAAGTCTGATTCTGTATGTCGAATAGGCAAATACGTTCAGGCAAACTTTATTTACCAATTAATTTCTTTGAATGGGTATAAACAGGCATTCAAAAATGCTTATTGGATGCCTGCTTTATGAGGCATGATTTGGGGTCACGGACAAAAATTAACTAAGGGAAAAAGGGAGGTGCACCTCAAACTGTTACTATCTAATTGTTTATTAATTACACAAAATCTGCAGTATGATCAGTGAACAAGTAATATTCTGTGGCTATTTTCCCGAGCTTTGAAAATAATTTTTCTCATTTCCCTGTTAGTTCAGTACATTTCCTTCTTGTGTTTTGCACAGCCAATGCTTAACCATTTAAATCCCATTAAAAAGTAGTTTAGTTTGGTTTTCGGGTCTTCGGATATTATGTAATATCTTTGAGGCACAAACGAGCCATAAATAATTTACAGGTTTGTGTTTCTCTGTCTAAATTACTAGGCATCTAAGTAAGAATATGGAAAATGATAAACATTGCTTACCTGTACCAGCAAATTATGGGTTATAGATATTATTCTGGGCCAGATAATTTTTCATATCTAGAGAAGAGTGAAATATTTTTTGCCAACTGTATTTAACTTCCTAGTTAACTTGGCCTTCCAAAAGCAAACACAAAACACACTTTTATTGCTGAACAGTGAATCTTGAAGCTCTAACATTTTATTTTGCCTTATTCTGAGTAGTGATAGTGGTGACATGTTTTTACAAGTTCTTTGAATGATGAGTACAAGAATTTAAATCATAAGATATTTTCTTTAGGGTATTAGAAGCTATTACTGCAGTAAATTTGATTTTGCTCAGATTTTTTTTTCTCCTTCGAGGCACAATTAGCTATATTTACAAAAAAGAAAAGATTTTTACAGTTCGTTACTGAGTTTCAAATCTTAACAGTTCCCTTTCCATAACAGGGCTGATATAATATCTTTTACTTTTCTGGAGAATATAAGATACACCTGTCTGATGAGAGGGAATTTGCCAGTTTTTAAGATTGCTTTACAATCTTAAATTTCCTCAGAAATTTAAGAATTTCTTAAATTCATTTAAGAATGAATTTCCTCAGAAATTCATTAGAAAAAGGAACAGAAAGATTGATTTTTTAAAACTTCCTCTATTAAACACGCTTTCTGACTTAAACTGTGAAGTTGGTCTGCCCACTAATATTTATATGCCAAGACCTAGAAATGAATCTGTTAAAAATGTATCCAACACATTTATATTTTTTTATTTTTAAAAGTTGTTTATGACAAAGTAGATATGGAAGCATCTTTGTGCCTTGAACCAGAGAATGCATAAAGTAGATTAGCAATTACTGTGTAAAACTAGTCAAGGTTTAGTAATGATGTTTACAGGACTATGTAGCTACTGCTAAACTAGCATTCTGATTTGAGTTTGGAAAATATGAATAAAGTAGCTATTAATGTATCATCAGTTTTAGAATTAAGATTTTATGTCAAGTGTTACAAAGTCAGAACTAGGAGATACAGCAAAATACTTTACTTCTCAATTTGGAGAGTGTCGAATATCAGAACTTACCAGTTAAGCTGTTGGACCATTTTTGTCAGTTTTTTAATTTAAGCCTGCATTTTCTTACTTGTAGTATATTTTAAGCAGTAAGTCGACGAAGGCTGTATCTTGTATCTCTATGAATGGTGTTTTACCAGAGAATGTACTCAAAGCTGTTTGCTGTGATACTTGCCATGGAAGCTGCATACAGCTCTTCTATATGAGAAACAGAAAACGTCTTATATAAAATTTAATGCAATTTGCTATTTTTATACGTGAGGATGATTTGTTTAAAATGAAAGTACTGGGAAAGAACGATGCTTCATGCTCTACCACAGTTGCCAATTAACAAAAAGGATTTGAAGCTTCTATGCTGATTGCAAATTTTATGTGCTTTAGTATAATAATATGATTTTACAATAGAAAATTAAATGCTACATAGAGCATTAACCTGGCTATAACTTTATTTCACACTGATCAAAATTGGTACTTATAAATTTCTATATAAGGTTAACTTTATATTAGGACATAATTATGGCCTTAAAAGTAAATATAAATACATTATTAATGTTATTTTATCTGACAGTTAATTGCACAGATTCCTTCTTAATGCTGACTGACGTGTTCATTCTGTTTTTCCTGCTCTGTCATCTTTTTAACATTAGGCGTTTGAAAATATCTCCCCTGGAAAGCAGTACATTATTATTTGAAATATAACCTTTTATTGTTTTAAATTCCAAAAAATTAATCTTTTATATGGAATGAAACTCCTCCCAAATAAACTTTCTTTTTCCTAAGAGCTTCATTTGAGCTTTCTTAACACTTTATAATAGTCATAACTTTTATCATATTTAAACGTCTAAGCTCCTCTTAGTATTATGAAATATTTTGGCATCTGAGTGTATTAGACTCTAGGGTCTCTGAAAAATACTGCTATATTCCCTGTAAATTATCTTACCTTATTTATAGCTTTATAAAATATTGTAATTTTAAGTCCATTTTTCTGTTTATCATAGGAAAGCATTATTGCATTCTATTTCAAACATTTTAGACTATATAGCGTTCGTGGACTGGTACAAATCAGGAGTGATAATGTTGTTTTGTACAGTACTTTGGGAGAGTGCCCCTTGCTTTAGGAAAAAAGGGTCAATCCACCCTAGACTTCCTGAGCAACAACCTCTGCAACAGTCTCTGTTAAAAATATCCTATCTATCAATACATAGAGAATTTCTTATTTGTAAATTTATCTACAATATCTGTCCTTAATTCTGTAATACACCCACTTTCAGTGAGTGAGTATTTAACTAATTATTTTAGTTTTGTGCCTTTTTGTTTTGGTTTGTTTTATAGACTTGAGATATTGTCACTGGAAATAACCCCCACCAAGAATATTAGAAATACAGAGAATACTTCACACTTGTTTCTATCTCTGTACTCTTTTTTATCTTTCCATAAAGCACGGAATACTTCAGTCAGGATAGTTTTTACGCATAAGATGGATGTTAGACATACCTGACTTAGCAGAAAAACATTCTGTTCCTACAAGTATATTTAGGATTAAATGCATCCGGAAGAACTACATTTGAGAATTGCCAAAGCTGCTTATTTTGCACTTTACAAATACATAGAACTCTGGGAAAGAATCTCTATTTTTGGTTGCTCTTAGAGTATATCAAAGTAAGCCAGCACTTCATTTATAAACTCACCATTAACTTCCATTAAGTGACTAATAATAAATTTTAATGTTGTTTTGACTGCATAAACATAATTTATTAAGGAATCTCATTTTAAAAATATGCTGAAAGTAGTAATTTTGTAAATGGTTTTGATGCATATATGCATTGTAGAAATGTGTTATGTAGTTCAGTTTTCTGCCTCACATAAAAATTATATAGGCTTAAAGAAGAATTGCACCAGCCTAAACGACCACAGTATTTTTTCTCATTACACTGTGAGTCATTGAAATATTATTTTGGTATTTGGTTTGAAAACATTTCCCAGTTCCCATGAGAATGTCTTCTATCCTTCAAAATTATACACTGTAACCTCATCCCATCTTCCAAACAGACACTAGCTAACATTTCTCACTTTCATCAATAATTGTTAAAATATATGAATTGTAAATATACAACAAGATCTTGAAAACAAGGAAAGTAAAAATAGCAATATTCTATCAATCGACCAGATAGCTTTTTGAAACAGCATTTACATTAGCCATGTTTCTTTAAAAAGACATTTTCCTTTCCTTTTTAATTTTTTAATTGGTTTACATAAGCGATGACTCCTACTGATTCATGGCATTCCCCTTTGTAAGCATCTAAAGAGATGTAGGTGTATGTATGCATGCTGCACATACAGATATTAGAATCTATACAACCTTAGAATGAGCATCGACTTTTGTCATAATTTACTTTCACCAGATCACCGTAGTTTGGCACACTTTGAAACTTGTAAAATTCAGATGCTTGATGCCAGCTAATTCCTTAGTATTGTAAACTATAGCACTGACTTATTCTTATAGAGTGTTCACCATTCTAAGAGAAAAGACAATTTTTTATAATACTGTAGAATGCCTAAATTTATTCTCTTGTGATTTTTATCACCCAATTCTGTTTCTCTTAGCTCTGATACTGTCTGTTCTATTTCTGTTTCTATCATCATTGCATACTTGTTTTGATGATTAACTGTATGTTCCCCTTTTCAAGGTATTTATAAGAAATTTACTTTGGAGTGGAAGTTACATTGTGAAGCCAGATATGTGGCATTTAGTTTTGTTTCTTATCTTAAAGCAATTTCTTTTGCTTATTGAGGTTTTTTGCCCCTTATTATCCATATGAATGGATATCTTTTCCCTAAAGGAATTAGGACCTAAACATACCCTTTTATTATATTCATCAAACATATTTACTATATTACAAACAGAGTTGCTATAAATCCCACATCAGTCACTTGGGCATTCACCTGTGCCCTTTTTGCTTTCTGCTCTAGACTATCAAAACTCCTTGATAGACCTTTTTCTTCTCAACAAAATTTTTTTAGTTATGTAAAGATTCCAAATCTTTTGCTGAATTCTTTTAGTCCATACTGTTGGTTTTTTATGATGCAAAATTATCTAGCTGTGGACTTTACTGGTTTAAAACAAAATCACACTTGAGATAAATAATCATCTCGTAATAGTTAGATCTCTGATTTGAAGCTGGAAAATTAACATTAAGCTGCATGTATTAAGTTAGACTCTAACCAGCGTGTGTTGTTATGATTCAACGTAATATTAAAAACTCTCCAACTGGGCTACTGGGAAAATAAAAGACTCTTAAGAATTCAAAGATTATGTGCAGAGGAGTACACCAAAGCCATATTTAAGTAAAATTGTTGTTACAAATTCGGTAAAGCATTGCCTACAGTAAACCCATCCTATTAATAAAAACAGAAAATCAGTTTTAGTAAACATAAATATCAAATATGACATGGATTAGTAATGGGGCAAGGAATGTCATAAAACGTGCTGATGATTACATATAATAATAATCTAAATACCACCAAGAAAAAATAAATCCCCATCTCATTTATGCTGTGGGATCCCAACATGCAACTTCAAGGGGAAAAAGGAAGTTTTAGACATCATTAGTTTATTCTGATTTCTGAAAACTTTTAAAACAATGTCATGTTTTTATTATAGCAATTCTAACAGAGGTGCATACCATTTTTAAAACTATTCTCTTTTTTTATTTTTAAAAGGTTTTAAAATCTCTTAAGTAATGTCCTTTGAGAGATTGCTCACATTTCATCAAAAAAAATAGAATCAAGACTGTTAACACTTTAAAATACTTTATGGCATTGAGTGTGATACTTATTTTGTGTTTATCAACCACTCAATAAAAACAAATTCTGACCAACAGCTGTATATTAGACTGAATAAGATAAGTGATTAATACCTGTGCCTTTGCTTGAGTGGAAGGGGCTGGGGGTAGATAGGTGAATGAAAAAACAATCATAACTTCTAACACTAAAAGTGAGTACTGGTTTCAATGGGCAGGTTTATTTAGTTTTGCAGGTGAGAAGTTCAGCTTTACTATACTATGAACATAATTTTAAAGCCTGTAAGTATTACAAGTGAATATCCACTGAGGGATGTCTGTGCTTTAGGAGATAGAAAGAAATAATACAATAAGTTATTGAATTGTCTTAAAACTTAGCAAGTAGTATTTTCTGTGGCCATTGATTAGGGAAAAAAATGAAAAAGTTTCTGAGCTACAAGAATCCCTTCTTTCCACAATGTGTTCTTGCTGAGTGGATAAGTCTGGGTTTATATTTATGATTACATGCTTTGCCATCTCTTTAACAGTTTCAAAATGAAACCATTTAGTCACTTAACAAATATTTGAGTGCCGATATTTCATTTCTATAAATAATGAATGTAGAATCTTATATTTCTAATTGATTTTGTAGAAATACAAAGGTATTAATATTTTACTATATAAAGAATAAAGTAGTCTAGAAAATTTGGGGAGAACTATGGGCAAGTTATTTCTCAAATTTTTTATGACTGATGTACTCACCATAGTTGAATAACTAAGGAAAATATGTAAAGAGTTTTAATGTGGTTATATCACATGGAACCAGTACGGTGAATGAGAAGAGGTTTAATCAAGAATGATTAGAAAACATTTTAAGAAGGGGGGTTATAAATAATAAGTAAAATTTATGCTCTGTAAAAATCCTTTTGTAAGCCAGTAGTCCTATTATAAAAGATGAGTTTTAGGCTTCATAGTTTACTTTTAGATGCAGAGTAAGATAGAATTAGCTCTGTAACCTTCATGCTGTTTGCATCGTTCACCTCTTACTGCGGATATTGGTAAGTTAGCAACAGAGGTATAATTGACATCCCTGTCAGAACACTTAACATCCTTGTTCCCCATTTTTCCACTCAAAAAATATTATTCTATATACTCTAGGTCCTGTACAAAGCCCTAGGATACAGCACTGAGTAAAACACAGAAATAACTCCTTCCCTTAAAGAGGTTATATTCTAGTTGGGGAAGCAGATAATCAACAAACTAAGTATTGAGTACATTAGGAGATGATAAATACTACAGGAAAAATGGAGCAGTGTAAGAGGTTTGCAGAATTTGTATTTATGGGTGAGTGTGCCTTTGTGTGTGTGGTGGGGAGATAAGGCTTTGAAAAATTAAACAGTGCAGACAGGGACAGCCCTGTTGAGAGGGTGACTTGAGTAAAGACCTAAAGAAAGTGAAAGAAATAGCCATGGGGATGTATAGGAAAGACATTGTGGGAACAGGAAACAGTCAGTATGAAGATCTTGCAATGGAAGCTTTTCTGATATCTTTGAGGAACATCAGGGATGCTAGTGTGGTTGGAATGAGTGAGAGAGCAAGAGGCAAGGCTTACAGGCAGCCACTATGTGGTCCTGTGGTGTCCCTGGTATCACTGTTACAACCAAGAACACACCCTATACTTTTCTAAATGTCAGGGAAGGAAGTGGTAATACTTCTGTCCGAGAACCACTGTGAAGCCTGCTCAGGCTGTTAGAGACTGAATTCCATTTGAGATAACAGAATTCATCAGCTAAATTGAATGGGATTATTTTCATGTATTATTTACTGGTATTGTTTTTTTTGGATGTCTTTTTATTTGGCCTGAGTGATGACCCTGTGTGATTACATAATAGTTGTGAAATATGCGTCTCAAAATAGACATCAGGATTAGGTCACTTGACTGTTGCTAATTCACAAAAGATGGTATAGTTGTATGTTTGAGTTTAAATTGACACATCTACATACATCTACTATATAATGGAGTATTTATACATCATTATATTTAAATATGAAATACAAAGGAATGTTCATATTGATGAGCTAGGGCTGCCAACACAGCACGTATGAAGGTAATACCTTGGCCAAAGATGTCATTAAACTGCCCTGATCACAATGTAACTGATATTTTTGAATACTTAGGTAATAAAAATTGCAAAGATAAGGATTTTTCAAAGGCTGCCAATTTCTACTCTTAAAGTAGAAACATCAGTTATTCTAGGTCTGAAAGGTGATTTTTTTTTCATTATTTTTAAAGTCAAGCCAAGTCTTATTTAATGAAATTATTTTCTCATACAAAACATTTAAAATAACATATTCGTTCTAATTATCATCAATGTTTCCAAACCCAGCATTAAGAGAAAATACATCAAAGACATATTGTTATTTCAAACAATTGAATCACATTGTTGATAAGACAGATGTTACAGAGTGTTCTGTTTATACGTATGCTTTGCACCCCTCACCTAACCCTAGCTCACTAATTTTAATTTTGCATCAAGAAGAGCTAAGCATTCATCTTAAAAACTAAAAGATTAATATGCATTCTTATTTGTGAGAGTGGGATCTGGATATACAAGCTGTCTTTACTTTTGAAATTAAAAGTTATATTTAAACCTTAAGTACAAATCAAAGTACTTGAGCCTGTATTTAAATTTATAAAATTATAAAATGATGCATCATGGGTATTGGTTAAGAAGCTTTACATTACATCTTACAGAGAGGCACAGCATGAACGGGTGAGCTTTCAAAGCGGTGGCCATCTATCCTTCATGCATAAAAAAATCTTGAACATGATTTCCAGAAAGCTACGAGGTGGTGGCCAAATGACTTTACAAGTCTTAATTCCTACTGTCACCCTGCACATCCTGAGTGTTGTTTTTTTTTTTTTCCTATTACAGTTTCTAGCAGCCCTCCTATTCTTTTTGGTAGATGGGCATGTGTTCAAACTGCCATCTTGTCCTCTTTTAAGTTCAAACCTATGTTCCTAATCACTTTGTGATTCTTACCTTCTAAAATGGATCAATTTGAGCTTGATTTTAAGGAAAGGTCATTTGATCTTGAGCTGATAGTCTGCTAGGTGTTGAAATAATCTTGTCAGTGGTATTTATTAAACTAACTATTATCTTTAGAATAAAGATCACATGCTTGTTTGACTAAACATGTTAAATGCTTTGTCTTCTCAGTTAACTGTGGATTGCTGCAGTGACCTGAGGAAAAAAGATATATTTTGAGGAGATTAAAATTTTTAAAAATATTTTTGATTTTCCCTTGAGGATTTATCTGCTGAGTAGTAAACAGAACCTTGCATTTTCACCACAACTTAGTTTTTCACTGTGATTCCGAAGTCACAAGCTCATCCTAAATTTCATCTTAACGCATACAGTGTATTTTAAATCATTTCACTGTGTATTTCTCATTATCTGCCACGTTGTGTGTTGCACGCCCTGCCCCCCCCAACTATCATTAATGGAACATTAGTCATATATGACTGTTATAATGCATTCATCTGCTGTTTTTACCTTCTGTGACAGTACTTTATAGAAACAAAAATGTCACATCAGTTCTTGCTAATTCCCTAACCATATCCCAAACCAGATGTGGTTAGACCTAATCCCTAGGTTTTAGAGGCATAATGGTAAGTACAGATGTGAGGTCTACCCTTTTTCTGCTACTTCCCAGTTGTATGTTCCTAGCAAGTTACTCAACCTCTCCAAGCCTCAGTTTACTTATCTGTAAATAGGAATAACAAACCCATTCATGGAACTGTCAGGAAGTGTCAGTGAAACACCATAGATAAAGAATCGAATACACTGGCCAACACTCCAATGTGAGTTTCTGTTGTTACGAAGGAAGAATTGCACTGAGTTATGAAGATAAGATAGTTGGAAAATTAAACATGAGAAGAAGATTAAAGAAACAGATAAAGATGAGGTTTAAGAATGATTAATAATCAAGAATATGAAATGCTACTAGCATAATAAGATCTTTTACCAACTTTTCATCTACAAAGAAGATAGATGAAGAAATGCTTAAATACCGCATGCACCCAAAACCATGAAGGAAAAAAATTATTTAAGAGTGGAGGGACTTCCCTGGTGGTGCAGTGGTTAAGAATCCGCCTGCCATTTCAGGGGACTGGGTTCGAGCTCTGGTCTGGGAAGATCCCACATGCCGCAGAACAGCTAAGCCCATGCGCCACAACTACTGAGCCCACGTACCACAACTACTGAAGCCTGTGCACCTAGGGGCCGTGCTTCCCAACAAGAGAAGCCACGAAAATGAGAAGCCCGCGCACCACAATGAAGAGTAACCCCCACTCGCTGCAACTAGAGAAAGCCCACGCACGGCAACAAAGACCCAGCACAGCCAAAAAAAAAAAAAAAAAAAAGAGTCTGGAATCTGGAACGGGTTTTTGAATTACGATTATAGTATATTTTACATAAAGTAAGTTGAATTTGAATCTTTGGGGAATTATTGAACATGAGATTTTCTTTGTAACTGAGGTGGTAGTTTTCTAAAATATCTTATATGCCCATGCTCTCCACACTTTAGCATGTGAAGTTCTATGGCCTTGTAAAGCATTATATTTAATATCCCATAGGGTAGAATTATATATAAAACGTTAGCTTGCTTTAGGTTTTCTTTGTAGTCTTGATTTTTATGTTTCCTCTGGTGGCAAGGACAATTGAATGCTAGTATCTTAACTGGTATTCTTTTTCACAGTGTTCTCTAAACGTTTTGATTATACACCTTTATTCCTAAGGAAATCTAAGTGGGCACCCTCAATTTAAATATATATTTATAAATCATAAATACTCCATTGTACATTTTTTAATTAGGAAAGCAATGTGTAAAGGCTAAGATATCAAATAAATAGAAAGGCTATTCCTTGTTTAAACATCCCTGGGATTTATGTACCCCCAATTTGGAGAGCAGTCTTATTTTTTAATATTTAGTTTGTTAAGCTTGATTGAAAGTTGTTTGGTAGTGATACGTGTGAATAAAAGGAGGGGAGTACCAATACCTGGGAAAAGAGTTGTAAAGGAGAGATGTAGTAATTGTTTGGAAGAAAAGGACTAAGCATGGGCTAATATACCTGACTCTGTTCATTTAATATTAAATCTAGGTTTGCTTTGATGAGAAACATCCAGTGCATGTGGACTCTTTCTAATACTGTGCCATAGCCAATGGCAACATTAATATAAGGCAGGGTTTCTCTCCCTCCCCGGCAACCCCCCATTCAGGACACAGTGAGATTTTAGACAGATAAATGCTAAAAGAACCTTATGTACCAAAGGCAGTGTTTACCGCATGTAATACATATCATTGTCTCCTGTAGTGAAAAATACTTGTGTCGTGCTGGTAAAATGCACTCCTGACAGACCAGTGCTTGCTGTTATAGGTCCATTGCTTAAAAAAAATGATACACTGACAGAAATACAATTTAAGAAAATTTAACACCAAGGGTAGTCAACCATGTAGACTACTATTAAGGGGCCAAAACTCAAGGCCAGGGGTTTATTTAAAAAAGAGGCACAGTTTATTTGCTAGTAGTAGGCGAAGTTAAAAGAAAAAAAAAATCGAACTTGAATTCCTTGGTCTCTAGTCTGTAGAAAATTAATGAAAGCAACAGTTCAATAAGATTTTATTGCAGAAATGTTTAAGTGAAACATTTTAAGAAGGCTTCGGAATTTTTAAACAGTTACTTACCATTTAGAAAGCTGTAACACTGCAGTGCATAGCAAATTGTTAGCATTGGATCCTAGGCACACCCACTGATTTTCTTAAAATGTGTAGTCAGAGCTGGTTAGTCTGAAATCACTTTGTTCATTTCATTTCTGTGTGTGTAGCTTATAAATATATTTGAGATTGACAGGTTAGCAGCACCCACAATTACTACAATTTAAAATGTAAGCTATTGTCCAGGTACCCTTATGGGCATAGTTTGGTAATTAAATGCATTGGATTTGTAACAAGGCCTTTTGAGAATGAAAATTAGCAAATATGAGATGTGATGAGATATGTTGGATTTCAGAAGAACAAAGAATGTACTAATGAATAAACTGCTACTGAAGGATGACAAAGCATGTGTTTTTAAGCTATCACATGGCTGTCATATTAGGGGAGAAAATTCCATGAATTTAGATGAGATGTATTATCTAATTTTACCATTTTATTTCTTTATTTTTAATAAATTTATTTATTTATTTATTTATTTATTTATGGCTGCGTTGGGTCTTCGCTGCTGTGTGCGGGCTTTCTCTAGTTGCGGCGAGCAGGGGCTACTCTTCGTTGTGGTGCGCAGGCTTCTCATTGTGGTGGCTTCTCTTGTTGCGGAGCACAGGCTCTAGGCGTGTGGGCTCAGTAGTTGTGGCTCGCGGGCTCTAGAGCACAGGCTCAGTAGCTGTGGCGCACGGGCTTAGTTGCTCCACGGCATGTGGGATCTTCCCAGCCCAGGACTCAAACCCGTGTCCCCTGCATTGGCAGGCGGATTCTTAACCACTGTGCCACCAGGGAAGCCCTAATTTTACCATTTTAAAAACAAATATGCCATCCAGTAATATTTGATGCCCACTGTGTATGGATCACACGTTCCTTTGGGAGAAGGGTTACAAAAGTAATGCAATAAATAATCTGAGCTTCAAGGAACTTAACTTGGGTATCAGAGAAATAGAGAAAAGCATTGTCAACTGCTATGGAGAATCAAAAGATATGTATCTTATGTTCTCTACCCTGATGGTGTACTCTTATTGCCACACCCTAGGATGAGTCTAGGGAGGCAATTGATCCTGCCAAGAGAGGATATCCCAAGATGAAATGCAGTGTCTTTGCAGTTGTCCTCCAGAAGGCAGTTGGCCCGAATCTGACAATGTTATACAAGAGGTTTTTCTAGAAGGTAATGCCTATTGTCCAGACGCACTGTCCAGGGCCTCTGATTCAGCTGTGTGTTGGAGCATACCCAGAAATCCTTGCTGAGGAAGGCTGGGATCCTCAGCTCTGCATTTCTGCACGCCTTTTAGTTATGTATCTGAAATTCCTCATGTAAACTTTATCATGTCATAGTATCTCTGCGCTCTGTGTTCTTGCCAGCAATTACGACTGCTGCTTTTCAGTCCTGATTTTTTAAGAAGTTATCTTAAGGAAAGAGTATCTATGGTGGATTGATTACCTGAAAAACTAGACATTAAGCTAGTTCTTCTGATAGTTTTAAATATATCCTTTGGATCACTTCAGAGAGCTATACACTTGACCTTGACCCCTCAAAATCTTCTACAGGATTGTGCATCAGGGTTTCACCATTAGCCTGCATTGAAGAAAAGGTTTATAAATAGCTGCAAACAATGCAGTGTCTTAGGGATGTGGTTATAGACTCTGTTTACTGTATCACACAATGTCCTACAGATTCACTGTTGAACTTTCTCCAATCTAGAAGAAGAAAAATTCCTGGGATGCTAAATGATTAAATGGTGTTTCTTCATGGGCTTTGTGGGTCAGTATTATTTACATCTTCCCTTTTTTTTTTGTCTCCTAGGAAGCTCATATCCAAATTTACTTTCTGTTTCTAACAACTGTTCAGATTTACATGGTATGTTCATATATTCTCCAGACTTTTCTATTCTCTTACACATTTTTCTTTATTATGATATCCAGAGCTATTTATTTCATCTGAAGATGAATTTTGAATAATTGCAATGAGTGAACAATAATGGGAAAAAAATAGAGGTGGGAGCATAATGCATGAGAAATGCTCACATAGCTGAGTGAAAGTAATTTGGGAAAGGGAGGACGTGATGAAAATAATTCTCTGGTCTGGATATTACGTAAATATAAAATATAGGTGGATTTGAATAATATTTAGAACAGTGTTTGAGCTCACTCTGTCGGATGAGGATTATAGCAGATATAACATTTTATCTTGTTAAATTTTCATCTTTATTGCCAGATGACTATTTAGCACAGAGTTAATCCATTATTTTAACATAAACATATGTATGAAAATCTTATTTCATGAGGTAGTAATCAATAACTTATTTCTTACAGTGATACTTTCACATAAATAAAATAGGCTGAATAATTATCTCACCAAGGGCTAAGACAGTGATTACAAACCCAAATGCTTCCAGGTTCTAGGGTCCATGAAGGTAAAATAATGTAGTGAATTGGGGCTTGCATGTCCTATCCCAAGGGAGCAGCTATGACTTTATTTCAGCAGAATGTGAGCCTAAAACTGCTGATTTCTCTAGATGAACAAGATATTTTTTCTAGATCTTTAAATGAAATCTCTTAGATTTAAGATATTGGCAACTAATTCTAATGTGGTCCATAAGCACTAGTATGTGAGCTCTTAATCAGAACCCTAGAAGTCTGGTTTTAAATACGTGACCAGGCCTTTTAATCCATACAATTGGCTGAGGTGTTTGAAAATGTTTCTTAGCATCCCGAATTCTTGAAGACAGGATCACCATCCTGCATCCCACATATACCCGTTATATCCCTGCTTCAGAAATCTCCTGGGAGATTTTGAAATCATGGAAATGAAATTGTTTACATAATCATAGTGGGTGAACTACCCAGGAGAGAACTGCAGTGGGGAGCTCACTGCTCTGTGAGGTGGGAGGCCCTCCTGAGAAAAGAGCTCTTTTGCCTCTTCTTGAACGTCATAGCCGTTGCAGTTTCCCTGGGATTAAGCAATATGTTTTCAGGGACCCTCACTGTGCCCAAGTTAAGACACTTGAGGCCATCTACATATTCTTTTTAAATTATAAACTTATAGCTACTTTTTTCTCTTTAAAATTTTAAAAAATTTTTATTTTATATGAGACTATAGTTGATTTACGATGTTGTGTTAGTTTCAGGTGTACAACAAAGTGATTCATTTATTCATATACATATATCCATTCTTTTTCAGATTCTTTTCCTATCCACTTCTAAACAGGCCATTCAACCTTGTAATTATTCATCACTGAATGAAAGGCAAATCCACTGCCACCACCCCTTCACCCATCAATGTTGATCTAATCCTCTTCACTTCATCCCTTTCCCCATTTTCTGTATTTTGACTGCTGCCTCAACTCAACACTTTTCCATTGGGTCTTCTGGAAGCCACATGTCGTTGTCAATAATTATTCTATGTCTACAATATTTTGGCTTTTTCCATCAAAATATTGTCTTTAACTGAGTTTCATCATCGCTTTAACTGAATTTTGCCTCTCCTTTAAGGAGGCGGTGTCCCTGTCAGTTGTCCATAAGGGCACAGTCCTACTTAGGCTTGTAAATCCCGTGCTCTGTGAAACCAAAAGAAGAAGTTGGCATTCTCTTGGATACACACAACCATCTCCATCCACTAATAAAAATGCATTGTCATTCAATAAAATTCATACAATCTGGTTACACTACTTTTTACCCTTTTTCATTCCTGTCAATTTCTCTCTTGCTATAATTTGTAGGAGATTTGAAAAGATTTACAGTTGACCCATCTGAAACCAGTCCTAACTTGTTGAACCTCCTTAACCCTACATCCCCCCCAGTCCTAGGATCACATACAGCTTCTTGTGCTTAAAGAAAAGTATTTTATCTCAAGAATCTTTTTTTTTTTTTTTTTTTTTTTTGGCCGTGCCATGCGGCATACAGGATCTGAGTTCCCCAACCAGGGATTGAACCCATGCCCCCTGCAGTGGAAGCATGGGGGTCTCAACCACTGGACCACCAGGGAAGTCCCCATCTCAGGAATCTTAAACTCCATAATATCATCTTGACTCACTTGCAATACAGCTGCTCTTTGATTTCAGGCATTCAGCTCTTCCATTATTTCTTTTTCTCCTAATTTGGTCAAATCTATCAGGCTTCTGTCCTTCACTGCCCGGCATGAACCCAACTGTTGGCCATTCAAGACTTCCATCTTCTACTATGCCTGCCTTTGTATCTCAGAGCCCAGCAAGGCTCTAGGGTGACAAATTGGCATTGGTATACCACTCCCTGCTTTTCTACTCCAATAGCATGGCTGAGCATTACTGGAAACAAGTAAATAAAATATAGATTGATGCTCTCACATATAATTGGTTTTTCCTCTCACCCAGCCTCAAGGGATGAGCCAGTTATTTGTACTTGGCCGCCATCCTTGCCCATGACCTTCAACAGCTCTACTGAACATTCACAGTTCCCCTTGAGACCCTTTTTTTGGATAGTTGTCCTGTCTCTTCATTCTCAGCAGATGCCTTTGCTGCCTCCTTCAAAATTGAAGCCATCAGGCTTGATATAAATCAGCTTCTTGCTACCATTTACATTTCATCTACTTTTCCATTTATCTTTAACTTGTTTTATCTCATCTTTGTGAATGAGGTGTTCCTGTTACTTTTCCAATTCTATGTCCTTGGCTCCGTTCCCTCCAGTATCCTGTGGGTTTTCTTGTGATGAGTTATCTCCTTTCTCCTTATTATCTTTAATATTTCCTTTTCTATAAACTTTTGACCCTCAACATATGAATATACTCAAGACTTTCTGGTTCTGAAAGAAAAAGCCTTATCCTACAGATATATGTTGGTATTGTCCAATATTTTTAGAAGTATAATCTCCCCTTCTTCAACCTCATCCACTTGTGATCTGGCTTCTACCTCTACTACGCTGAAATTGCTTTTCTTGATATCTAATTGCTGAAACTAATGGACATTTTCTCAGGGATCATCTTATAGTTTTTTTTCCTTTTAATAATGTTGATCACTCCTTTATAAAAGCTTTCTACTATCTTGGATGCCATGACCCTACACAGTTCAGATTCTTTTCTGGGTGTCTCATCCCCATCAGACACTTAAAAGTGTGAAGGAAAGTACCTTAGGAACACTGATCTTATTGAGGTATACTTTTTCCTGGGAGATATTATCTGTCTTCATGATTTTAATTCCTCTCCTATTGTGATGACTCTTAAATCTCTACCTGCAGTGCATTATTCTCCTCCACGCTTAAGCCATATATATTTAGCAACTTTCTTGGCATCTGCAATTTAATGTTAACAGGAAACGATATCCAAAACTCAACTTATACAAAAGTAACGTAACTCTAGTATAGTACTCTAACCTGATAAAGATAATATAAAAATATATAGAAACTAATTGTATTTATGATTAATACTCAAAAAGTATTAGCAACTAGTCTGTCAGTGTATAAAATAAATAATACACTAGGAACAAGTAAGATTATTTCTGGAATGCAAAGAAGGAACACCAGGTTGATTTGCAACCTCATTTATTGTATTATCAAACTAAAGGAGAAAACACCATGCCTAGAGCAGTATGTGTCAAAAAGGCAATTGATAAAAATTCAGCAGCCATTGCAAAACTTCCAGCTAAAGAGAAATAAGAGGAAGCCAATTAAATATGATTAAGAAAATTTACTGAAACCTAACAGCAAATATATAAAACAGTTAAATACTAAAGTCATTTCCACTAAACTCAGGAAAAAGACAGGGATATCCACTATTGTCACTTTTCTTCAATGTTGTTTTAAAGGTTTTAGCTAATGTAACAAGATAAGAAAATGAAATAATCAGTATAAATATTAAAAAGAGAATTACTTTCTTTGGGGATAATTGGGAAAACTCAAGAATTAATAAGAAAATTTGGGAGAGTAGGTAGCTAAAAGAAAAGGTAAATAGAAATTGGAGTTTTACTCTATGCCAAAAAGTGACATTTTAGAAATGGAGAAGAAAAGAAATTCATTGAGTGGTAATAAAACTTTAAAAATTCATAAGCATTCAGCCAGCATTTATATGAAGAAATATTTTTAAAGAAAAACTCTACTGAAAAGATTGTCCTATATTTTTCTGTTTACAAATACTTGGTAAATATAGAAAAATTTCAACTGGACTGAGGGTAAAGGTGTTATAATGACAGTGGAATTATGAGGGTCGGTTTTAACATTGTGAAATAAAGTCAACAGAAGTGAGACTCAGATGGTGGCAAATATTTCTTGAGGATCTACTCTATTCTGGATACTGAGATAGTAGCAGTGAAAATAAACAAGACAAAAATCTTTGCCTTCTATATCTTATCTTTTAGTACTATTTAGGAGGTATTTGCCACCAGATGGGTACTGTGCTGAGTGCTTTACAGATGTAATCTCATGTAGCCTTTGGGAACTATTATTACACCCATTTTTGAGACAAAGATACTGAGGCACAAGATGATTAGGTTATTTAGCCAAAGTTCCTAAGGTTCAAGGGGTATACTTTAGTCTGCAGTAACTGCAGTCATAGTGTGCCATAATGCTGCCCATAGGAAGCAAGAGAACTATATTCACTCATACATCTGTGTTACCTTTTTAAGCCAATGGTACACCACGGCTAACTTGTTAGTTAATTAAATGTACACCCGGGAGGGTATGAAGTACCTACCAGGAAACGTGTTTCTGATCAGTGGCATCAGATACATTAGATTTTAATTCTGTTCTGTGGCTCACCAAATAGTTCCCTGTGAAGCCTGCCATTATCTTTCTGGTGATAATTTTCTGAACAAATAGAGAAATTTAGAATTATTCTTTGTTTTTGGTTTCTTAAGCCTATTGGAAAACAGCCAAACCATTTCATAATGGTTTCTCTAAATGTATTAATAAAGTGAATGTAAGTGGGGGGTGTATGTATATATATATATATAATGCTAGAAGAGAAGAAATTTTGTTCTCTTTAAAAAAAAAATCCTTATGGAAGTTTATGAGCTTTGTAATCAATGTTTTTTTTTTTTTTTTTTAACTAGGCTCTAGAGAGTGTTTGGGTTGGAAAAGGTCACCTATTTGCAATGATATATTCTGTCAAGCATGTGTATAAGTGTAATATACTAGACCTTAACAATGCAATATATTTCGTTGGAATAAAGAACATTTTTTTGCTTTTTTATTTCAAGTGAGACTTTATTAAAGTATACAGCTATGAATGATTTCTTCTTGAATGTATTCTTTTAGTGAATTAATGTAATTTAATTATTGTAGTGCTTTAAAATTTTTATTTGGTTATTAAGATGTAATTGACATATAGCATTTTATTAGTTTCAGGTGTACAATATAATTATTCAATATTTATGTATATTGTGAAATGATCACCACAATAAATCTAGTTAACATCCATCACCACACAGTTACTATTTTCTTCTTGTGATAAGAACTTTTAAGATCTACTCTCCTAGCAACTTTCAAATATATAATACAGTATTATTAACTATAGTCACTGTGCTCTACATTACATCCCCAGGACTTACTTGTTTTATAACTGGAAGTTTGTACCTTTTGACCCCCTTCACCCATTTTGCTCACCTCCCCAAACCCCACCTCTGGCCGTCACCAATCTATCTCTGTATTCTTAAGTCTTGGATTTTTTTGGTTGTCGTTTGTTTTTAGATTTCACATATAACTGAGATCATACAACATTTGTCTTTCTCTGTCTGACTTATGTCACTTAGAATAATGACCTCAAGGTCCATTCATGTTGGCAAGATTTCCTTCATTTTTTACAGCTGAACAATATTTCATCATGTATATACATCACATTTTCTTTATCCATTTATTCACTGATGAACATTCAGGTTGTTTCCATATCATGGCTATTGTAAATAATGCTGCAGTAAACATGGGGTGCATATATCTTCTCAAGTTAGTGTTCTTGTTTCTTTTGGCTAAATACCCAGAAGTGGAATTGCTGGATCATATGGTAGCTCTATTTTCGAATTTTTGAGGAACCTTCACATTTGTTCTCCATAGTGGCTGCACCAATTTACTTTCCCACCAAGAGTGCATGAGGGTTCCCTTTTCTCCGCATTCTCACCCACACTAATTACTTCTTGTCATTTTAATAATAGCCATCCTAACAGGTGTGAGGTATGGAATTTTTAGAGTGAGATGTGAGCCTGGCCCAGGTTGGGATGGGTCTGTACTAAAGAGAGCACAACTTCCACCCCTCCCCCTGCTCACTCCCTTTCTACTCAGCTCCTCCCACTGAAGAGGTGAGAAATTATTTTGAATTATTTATATTGTCCAAGTGAACTAGGTAAAACAATATTTCTCAAACTTGAGTAGTTTATTCAATCTTTAGAAGGAAAAAATTTCTCTTAGAATGCCTCAGATACTCCATTCTATTTGAGACAGTTGCAATAACTGTCACTTTAGGTAGTTACTTAATATTTTCTAAGTTGAATTAAGCTATAAGAGATCAAAGCAAAGTCTCTGTTGCTTGGGAAGACTTACGGGAGGAGATGAGATTGGTATGAAAGATGAGGAGAGAATACATTTCAGATGGAGTAGCTGCTCACCCAAGCACTGGAATCTCTTGCAAATTTAACAATGAGTCAAATGGGCTGGTCCAATTAAGTGCAGAGTTGCCAAACAAAATCCAGGATCCCTAGTTAAATTTAAATTTCAGATCAGTAATAGGTAATATTTTTAGTATAAGTGGGCCACAGGCAATATTTAGGAATCTTAAATTTAGAAAAGAGAGAGAACTGTGGTTCTGTAGAATTGGCTCAGAGAGCCAACCTGGGCAGAATGAATGTAATTATGTCAGTAATATGGAGCCTTTGAAAGTCATTGAACATATTAATGAAATGAGGAAAGTGGTGTTTTAAGGAAAAATCCTCTTCCAAATGTGTGCAGACTGGTTTGTTATGAGGAGAGAATGAACTTTTGTTGTCATTGTTATACCTACTTGTCTATCACTCCAGCACTAGACTGCAAACCTTTTGAGGACAGGGAAGGGTCTTATTTGTTTGATTGTATCCAGCATCTGGTAGAAAACCTGGCAGGTAGTAGGTGCTCAATAAATATTGAATGGAAGGCAGGAGGAGGGAGTGGGATAGAATGAAATACTTAGCAATGCTTGATTGCAATAAAGTAACAACATATATCATCAAAATAGCAATGAATAATTGTCAGATGGTTAGGAAAATGTGATTTTAAATATGCATGTGATTTTTATATGCATGTGATTTTATATATGCATGTGATTTTAAATATGCTGAGCTGCATGGAAGAGTTGCAGTGAGAGAAGGTTCTGGAAGCTGGAAAGGAGATTTGGGAGATGGATCTTGAGAATAAGAAGGAGTTGGGCTTCCTCACAACATGGAGGCTGAATGTTGGTGCACTTTTAGAGCTGCCTACCTAAGTTAGATACATCATATTATGACCTGTGCTTTGTGTTACTCTTTAGGGCAATGGGGTAATGATGGTAAAGAAATGTCACCAGATATGATGAGTAAAGATGACACCAGTTGCAAGTTTTCTGCAGCTGCTAATAGCTAAGTTCTGATGTTGCCACCTAAACCATCTTGAATATGATCCAAGACAGACCTAATTTGTTCTTAGTTTCAGCAAGTACTGATGATGTTGCCTAACATGGTCCTAGGGTAGCTTTACTTAGTGTAGCTTTGCCCTAATTGGGTTATTTCTGTAAGGTATAGTTCAGGAAAGGACATGGGGATGGTGGTCTAGTCATGTCTTTGTAACAGCTTCTAAATACTTTATTTTTGACTTCCACCTACAGGTGTCATAACCATTATACACTGAGTTCAAAGTGGGATTTCAAAAATAGGACCTACTGTATAGCACAGGGAACTCGACTTAATAATCTATGATAACCTATATGAGAAGAGAATCTGAAAAAGAATGGATACATGTATATGATAACTTTACTGCATACCTGAAACTAACACAGCATTGTAAATCAACTATACTCCAATAAAGCTTTTTTAAAAATAGGTGATATGTGTGTAGTAGGTATAAGTAAAATTCCTATATGAAATCTAGTTACTTGACAAGGGAAGAGTGCTAATTTCCAGTTATGGCCCCGCTCTGTCATTCAGTCATTTCAAAGCATAGGAATCTTACACGTGTCAGGCACTGAGGAAAGGAGAGAGCGTGCTCTCAGGGAGCTCACTATCCAGCAAGAAAGAAACAAACAGAAGGACATGAACTGGTACCAATGCTGTAAGGGCCATTAGTATATGAAAACAAGTGCTTAAATAGCCAAAGGAGGGTGTTACTCATTTTGCCTCAGGGAAATCAGAGGGATTTCATAGATCCAGTGGCATTTGAGCTGAATATAGAAAAAGAGTCATAGTTTTCCAGGAAAAATAAATTTAGTTGGGGGTTAACAGGCAGGTATGACAGAACAGGCATGAAAGTAGATGGTAAGTCCAAGGAGAGAATATTTTGAGGGTGAGGCAGAGCTGTGGAAGGGAAGACCGGGGCCAGACAGAGTGACCCTTTCATGCCTTTGTGCATTTATTCTGCACGCAGGGAGGAGCCATAAAAGGTTATAGACAGAAGCAATGAATGGAATCTGTGTCATAGAAAGGTAACTGGCTGCAGAGTAGAGAGTGGAGAGCAGGGCGAGGCAGGTTGGTAGAAAAGTCATTCAGCTAGAAAATCACAGCCTGAGTCCATGGGAGAGATGATGCATGCAAAGGAGCATTTCCTTCAGGATCATTTCTAGAAGGATCTCTCTGAGAAGGAAGAAGAAGGAAAGGTTCTTATGGCATTTACGGGAGAGAACTAGCAGGGTTGGCTTTGGGGGTCTGAGGGGAGGAAGAACAGTCAGAGATGAATTTGAGAAGTCTGGTGTGAGGGACTTGCAGATGGTCCCAGTGTTCATTTCAACATTGAATGTGACGGGGAAGGGTGGGGATGTGGTCTGCAGAAGAGAAAGATGTTATATATAAGGAGAAGCAAACTTGTTAAGTAAAGCCCCAGTGAGTGGAAGGTCTAAGAAGACAGAATTTAGCTTTATGTATGTATAAGCCCTTCCTAGAGGTCAGGAAGTGAAAAGAGATCCTTAAGAGGTGGTAATAGTGAATTGCCCTTGAAGTTCCCTCTGTTCTATTGGGGTAATAGGGAGATCCGTGTAGTTCAGCTCTGGGCATGTTACATAAGTCTGAATACCTCATTTTCCTTATCCATAAAATGGGAGAATAAACTACCACCCGCGTCATGCATTTGTTGTGAGGGTTAATGAGATAACTCATGTAAAATGCTTAGAACAGTGTCAGGTACAGAGACAAGACTGAATAAACATTAGCCCTTACATAGTTGACCAGATTTCATATTGATTTGAGATGTTTCTTTAAAATGTAAGCACAGGAAAATCTTTTGACTGATTTGTCTAATTTGCTGAGGTCTAATTATCAGCGAGGACTTAGTCTTTTAGTTGCTTTTTCCATTATAAATGCTCTGTAGACAGAATTACCTTTAGTTTGTGGACATTTCTCTCATGCTTATGTTTTCTAAAATAAGTAAAGCCTCAACTTTAGTGGTGTTCTATTCTTGTAGGTTTACTTATTAATTTTGTGCTCCAAAAGAGAATGATGAATCTTTTATAAAAAACACAACAGACATCGTAATATTAAGCTTAGATTATGCCTTGGAAGGCAATGCTGGGTTATATAACACATTGGATTGCCCTGTCACCTTTTGCTGGGTAAGAAAATATCTTTTCTCTTGTGTGTTTTTTGTGTGTTTCTCTTTGTTACCATATTATCACACTGTTTTATCCGTCAGCGTGGATTAAGGGCAAGAGATAAAATCCGGTAGAGTGAGCACCCCCATCTGGGTATCAGAAAACATAGACCTGCTAGGTTTCCATCAGCACTACTAATTGACTGAAAGTTCTGAGGTGAGTCACTGCTGCCTCTGTGCCTCAGTTTCCCCACTATAGAATGGCTGCCACCTACCACCTCCTGATAAGCATGGTAAAGATAAATTTTCCTTTTACAAATTTATATAAGAATTTTTTTGTAATGGCAAAAAAAAAAAACTTTGCAGTTGGAAACAAGCTATTTATTTCCCTGTGTACCCTGCAGTTAACAGAGGACAGATATGAATTAATTCCATTGTCTCAGCTAAAAACACATACACACCTAAAACACATTGTTGGTGAAGTGCTTTGAACCTGTCAGAAATAGAGTGTAGGAAAAAACACCAAGTAATATCAGCCTGCCAGTCTGGGCTGTCGGGAGTATCTATTATGCCATCTGTCACAGGAGATTTTAGGCTGGAGAGCAGCAAATCCGTGACTGGGGACTCAAAGTTCAAAAGCAGGCGGCCTCTCCTCTCTCCAGCACACCATGCAGCGTCTAAATCACTATCCGTTTTCAGGCGATTTCGTTGATCATACATCGTGAATCTGCAACTTCATAAAAAAGGAAGGGAGGAGGGAAGGAAGGGAGGGAGGGAGGAAGGGAAGTAAAGAAAAAAGTTGTGAAGAGCCATCCTTTAGAAACCGTTCCAAGGGTTCTGTAATTTACATCCACGTGATTGCCACATGTAATACCAAATTTCGAGCCCTACTCTCTTCCTCTAACTGGTTCCGGGGTTTAGTGGTGGTAACATTTTTTGTAATAGCAAAGATGGGCAGAGTGGGTGGAGGAAGACTGGTTTTCCGGAGGGAACAGGTAAGCTGCAGGTCCACCACGTGGACACGTCTGCTACTTGGGGAAAAGAAGAGAAGTAGCAGTTAGGTGGTGGAGTAACGGGCTTCGGGCGCGGGCTCCGGTTCCTAATACATTCCTTTCTTAATGCGACTTGATGTAGATGGAGTGAGGGCCTATCAGGTGTGAAAAGCCCTGCTGCTCCTGGCGTGGAGTGGCCTCCAGACGGTGATTTGGCAATGTCAATCTAGTCATGCTTGATTTCGACACTTAACGTGGTAAAGCAGGATTTCTCTACCCCCATCAACTTCTCAATTAGCAAGCTGCCTTGTGTAACGGCCTTGTTTTGCAATCCCTCAGGGCTGCTTCAGGGGTCATTAGGGTGAGAAAACTTGAACGCCAGTTCCGGCTGGAGCAGAGCTGGGAAGGGAGCCTGAGAGCTTTTTCCTAAATACATATAACCCGTTTTCAAGTTGTTTGCTTTCATGGGATTGATTCTTGGCACATTAAGAAGCTTAAGGCTCCAGTATCTTCTTTAAACTACCCCCCTTATCGCTTTTGCAGCTGACAGGTTTTTTTGACAGGCTGAGGGTAAAAAGAGATAACTAGTAGGTTAGTACTTTATTTATACACGTGGACACACAAGCACATAGAAAGACGTGCACGCACGCGTTCAAATATCTTTTAAGTTTGTCTTTTCAGGGCCTCTGGTTACCAGTAAATATCAACTGTCCAACAAATCCAGTACCTCTCTTCTCCATATTCAATATGTCAGTTCGAAATCTTTGTTTCTGCTATGTCTGACTTTGTTCATGAATGATACTAAGTTTTTCAAGCCTTATTCACTATTTTCTCACTTAACCCCAGATAATATTTACATGAGTAATGTATGTTAATTGAAGGTTTATGTAATGGGCATTTATGAATCGACATTGAAATATCTGTAATTAATATTTCCCCGTCATCTATGATTTAACTAAATGGCTTATTCCCAACTTTAATAGAAAAAAATTAAAATTTCAAGTGATTTTAAGCGTCATTTTATCCTTCATAAGATGTATCTGGATAGGAAAACATGTAATAAATGCATAGAAAAGTATTTTGAGAATTGTACTCATTACTTTGAAAACATCTCTGCTTTCAATCACTATAGGTTTCATATTTGTAATTTCCCATTTTGATAACCCACTTTCATATCCACATGGTATTATCACACCATTAGAAAATTAGATGAATGAGTTCATTCCAAATATTTTAGCAGATTCTGCCTTAATGTAATATTCTTAGAGTAAATTATTCTAACATATATTCCATGAACAGATTTTCCCAAAGTGGTTTGTGTAGATTTCTTACAAAAATATTTACTTTATGGACATTGAGCAGAGCTTTATATGGTTAATAGTATATGCGTGGCTCTAGAGATAACGGAACTCAGTGTATTTTATAAATTGGAAGGTGGATATATATTGATGTTACACACCCCAATACACTGTCTCTTTATGAAGGGTTTGACATCCAGCTTTAGAAGTGTTTAAGGAATACTTAAAATTCTGGACACTGTGGCATAGCAATTTCTAAGAAGTACTTCAAATAATAAGTCCTAAAGGTGACACAACAAAGGAAATACCTCAATAGCTCTATCTTTTTATAAAGAAAATACATACACATTCCAAAAATGAAGTCTTTACTTAAACTCAGTGCTATGGAAATAACATTTTACAAAGGAAAATGCTTTAAAAAAATATGCAGAAAACATCATTTATGTTTATGAATGATTTTGTATGTGTATATATAAAAATCTACAGGTTTGACTGTAATTCTTTTTGTATAGTTTTACTACACAAAAATTTAACTTCAATATTTCTCCTCCATAATGCTGTGTTAAGTGAGTGTTGTGATAATTTATTATGGAAAGCATCAAGCTTGGACAAATTAATACTCAAGAATTATACTTCTTTCCACAAAACTGTTTTTTTTGTGTGTGTGGTGGGGGATGGGGTTCTTCTATCTTTTATGATTTCTTATTCCAAAAAGGAATTTGTCTAAGCCTACAAACAATTGTTTTCTTGGCTTTATTTTTATAATTCTTCTAAATCCTACTTTAAAGCAATTCAAAAATCCTTTAAAGGCTTCTCAAATTAAAAATTTAACTTGAATATATATAATATGCATATTTTTTTAAAAAAATACTAACTCATGTTGAATAAAAGTTGTATACTTTCCCTTTTAACTGGGTTTTAAGAGAGTGTTACAAATTTAGTCTGACAACTAAAAGTCAGATTCTCCAAATTAACATTTACCTGAATCATCCAGTTACACTTCAACTAGAATGAAGAATCACAGAATTTAAAAATTATACAAAAGCCCTTGAAGGGTATTTAGTTCAATATGACTATTTGGGTAAAAAAAGGAGCTGAAGAACAGAAAGTTTGAAACCTCTGAATTCTCATTGATCTTTGGCTTTACTAGAGTTGCCATATAATTTTCTATTCAACCCAGGATGCTTTCGATCAAGACAGAGCGCTGCTGAGAATTAGACTGGGCTAAGGGTATACATGCCAGCTTGTCCTGGACAAACTGTGACTTATGAATACCCTTACTATTATAGATAGTTAATCCATATATGATCTTTTAATGATAGTTTTTTTAATGGTAGTTTTGAAACCACTTTCTTGTAAGAATTAAGAACAATTGTCCATTAAAATTCTAAAGAAGTAAATGGTGTCAGATGTTAAATTTGTTTTGCAGAAAATAAATTTTTAAAAGAGAACAAATAAGATGTATTCCATGAATCTTTGGTGATTTATGTTAATGGAATTCAGAGCTAGGGTATACTGTGATGCCTCTGTAACAAAACATCCTCAGTTACAAACGAAGGTAAATATCTATGATAACATTTTCTGCACCTCTTTTCTTTAGTAAAGTTAACTTATAAAATCAATTATACAATGTCCCAAATCCTGCTATTTACTTTAAAAGAAAATATTGTAATTGTTTCTTCAAAGAAGTAAGGTAAAAGATTTAAATAAAATTTGAAACTAAGTTGTAGATAACAGGTTCTCAGACAGATTGTCACTTTTATCCTATAAAGCACTTTTTCTTTGAAGTAAGACATAATAATTAATCCTAGAAGAAATGTTTGTCTGAAATTTTACAGGCTAGTCGCAAGAATAAATAAATGCCTTACCTATTCTAGCTTAAGTGACTTATTTACCTTTTATAAATAATGGAGCCATTACTGTCACTAACTCATAATCTCTGGATGTGAAAGATACACTTTACATCAGAATAAATGACTTTCGCATTGCAGTTTCGATTACACTGCCATCATGGCGTCAGAATTTCCCAGTGGAGCTTTAGTGAGTCTTGGTCAGTGCCAGAATAAATGAGTGCGTGGCACCTGGAAATATGGTGAAATTGACATATAAAATATTACTGGCTTATTCAAAGAAAGGTCTTTACCATGGTTAGTTCTCAAATAACTGTTTACAAAATGACCTTCATCACTTCCCTGAAAATGCTCTGTTTCCTCATTTCTTTTCTGTTGCAACATTACAGTGCTTCGGGTTCATTAGTTCTGAGATGGGTAAAAATAATATTTTCAAATAAGATACCTCTTCACTTACTTTCTTGTTCACTTATTATATAATATATACAGATGAAAGTGTGAAAAGGAAAGTTAAAAGAGAAGGTAGTTATGGGCCTCTAAGAAGTCTGTAAAGATAGTAAAAGACTTCCTTGCTGATTTTTTTAGGAAAATATTACTTACTTAAAAAGTTTCCACCATGAAAGACCTATACAATTTTAAGTAGACAAAGCTTTTTGAAAAACTCATGATAGAACAGATTATCAGTTTAAAAAATTATTTAAAACTTTTATTATAAAGTTGTATATAGCACAATCCAATTAGCATTTATTGTACTGTGGCTAAAACCAGTGAGTAATTTATTTTGATCTACCAACGACTTCCTTAGTTACATCGAGGGAGAGATATACAGTGATTAAATTGCCCACAATGTCTGTAAAAATAGTCATAGACTTTTTATGCTCATATAATTGTGACTGATTTGCCCTCCCCTTCATTAAAAACTTAAAATTAGAGCAGAGATGCTATAATGATTAGTTGAAATCTCCACCTCTATTATTTTAAAAAATCTATTCCCAGTTTCAGTTCATATATATTATCCTTTATTTTACTGTTTCTTGTTATTTCTACCTCTTATTATTCTAGCCTTTTCCATAACTGTATCTAAAAATTTGAAAAACCTTGTCTTTTACATATCACAGCCATAAATAGCAAGCTTGACACATTTCTTCTGTTCTAGCTAGAGAAAATTCTTTTGAGGACTAAGATTTTATGATTCTATGAAATGTTGGTACAATTGCCATGTTTGCCCAGAAGTATTATCCTCATCAAGTGCTGAAGGAAAAATACGCAATTTTAGTTTTCTCTGAATCGCTTCTCCCAGTAGGTTGCTGTGATGATCATAAACAGCAGAAACACCTGCTCATAAGGCTTTGGAAAGTGGGTATGAGAAGAAATTGACAGTTGTTTGTTGAAAGTGAAAGTATAATATTGAAACACCGTTTGCAACTTCTAACTGAGTCAGGTGTGGAGCGAGATGCCAATTCTATGTAAATCAGCCCTCAGGTCAGCAACTTAAAGACTTTTGTGCAGTGCAACCCCTTCTCGCCAGATTGTTTTTTTTTTTTTTTTTTTTTTTTTTTGGTACGCGGGCCTCTCACTGTTGTGGCCTCTCCCGTTGCGGAGCACAGGCTCCGGACGCGCAGGCTCAGCGGCCATGGCTCACGGGCCCAGCCGCCCCGCGGCACGTGGGATCATCCCGGACTGGGTCACGAACCCGCGTCCCCTGCATCGGCAGGCAGACTCTCAACCACAGCGCCACCAGGGAAGCCCTCTCGCCAGATTTTTACAGATGAAAACAGAGAAATAGAGTGAGAAAAGGACCAGATTTGGGTAAGGAGGGTTAGGTTATTAGGTTAGTTCTGATACTAAATAGTGGTGTAAGCTTCTGTACGTAGACGTGGGGTATCCCCTGCCCTTTATAGCAGCACTAGGGTGGGGAGGTAGCACAGGCCGTCAGCTCATTTTTCTTTACGTGTTATTCTGTTGCTGCCTTCATGGAAAAGAAAATAATAAGTTTAGAATGAAGTTAACACTGAGTAAGCCTAAGACTGGAAAAATAGGTGGGACATTGTCTTCTATTTCAGATTATGGGTGCACTATTAGCATACCTACTTTTAAGTTGGAATAAAATATCTCTGGCCTACAACAAGGATTTACTGTATAGCACGGGGAACCATATTCAATGTCTTGTAATAACCTATAATGGAAAAGAATCTGAAAAAAATATATATATATGTATCTTTTTCAGAATATATATATATTCTTTTTCAAAAATATATATATAACGGAATCACTTTGCTGTACACCTGAAACTAACACAATATTGTAAATCAACTATAGTTCCATAAAAAAATAATAAAGTATCTCTGACCTTAGGCATAGAACACTGGCAGAGAGATTTCTAGGATGAATTTCAATTAGAAAATACTCTCTCTCCATTTATTTAACTATTTTAAGCCTTGTATATCCATGGGTGCAAGGAAAGCTGAGGATGTAGCCCAGCGCTGTCCAATAGAAATATAATGTGATCCACATATTAATTTTAAATTTTCTAGTAGCCTTGTTAAAAGAAAAGTTTTTTAAAGGTGAAAATAATTTTTAAAACATATTTTTTAACCAAATGGATTCAAAAGATTATCATTTCAATACGTATTCAATATTTTTTAAATTATTCATGAAATGTTTTCTGTGCTAAACGTTGAAATTTGGTGTGTATGTCACACTTAGAGCACATCTCAATATAGACTAGCCACACGCCAAGTGGTCAATAGCCACATGTGGCATCTGGTTACCATGTTGGTCAGCATAGCTGTGGACAGTGAGGGAAAGTATAGTTAGCTTGGCTGATGACTTGATTGGAGGTAAAGAAGGAACCAGCTCGATGGTGAAGTTAAAAGTCTATACTATAGGCATGGAGGGTATTGCTGTTTTATTTTGTTTTCCCGGACTATCTAAAGTCCGAAGTTTTCCTAGATTGTTTCCTTGGTCTTTCCTTTACCTAAAATGCAAGACCCAGAGAGATGGATGGCAATGGCTTCCACCAAAAGCTCTTTCTTCACATTTAGCACTCCTCTTTATTTTTCTGTCGTTCCCAGTATAGTGCTAAGTAAGGATCACAAGAGGTCCGAAAACTAAAAACTTACGTCTTCTCTCTTCCCAGGATTTCCCTGGTGGTCCAGCGGTGAAGACTCTGCACTCCCAATGCAGGGGGCCCGGGTTCCATCCCTGGTCAGGGAACTAGATCCCTCATGCTGCAACTGAAACCCAGAACAGACAAATAAATAAATATTTTTTAAATCCCTTTAAAAAAAAATTTTTCTCCCTTCCTATTTCAGGGGTAACTGTTTACCTGTAATTTTATTATCCTCACCACATTGTTTGAATGGTTTGCATCATGAGCTGATACTCTAGATCCAGCTGGTCGTTGGCACATGCTGAGGAATTAGCCCACTGTGTTGGCTTGAACACCCAGCCTCACGCTGCCTAGGGCGATTCTGTCTGATTCAAGGAAGAGTGGAGTTTTGCCGAAGCGTGGGTGAGAGACAGATGCTGAGGATCCTCTGAAAATACTGCTGCACCAGACATGAACCCTCAGTCACCCAGGCCAGAGTCACCCATCCAGGCTTCCAGGCTTCTCTTCTTACTTGACCTAGCCTCAGCCTAACAGACCGCTCTCATATTTGCCCTTTTTTTTTTTTTTTTTTTTGCGGTACGCAGGCCTCTCACTGTTGTGGCCTCTCCCGTTGCGGAGCACAGGCTCCGGACGCGCAGGCTCAGCGGCCATGGCTCACGGGCCCAGCCGCTCCGCGGCATGTGGGATCCTCCCGGACCGGGGCACGAGCCCGTGTTCCCTGCATCGGCAGGCGGACTCTCAACCACAGCGCCACCAGGGAACCCCTGCCCTTTTTTAAACTAACCATAAATAAACCCTGACCTTGACCATCTCCAGGCTTCTGCTTACCCTCTAACTTCCACCTGAGATTCTGTACTTTCAGTTCCCACCAGTTCTCTGCCTTCTCACATGATATCTGTCATTCCAGTCCTGCTTCGAATGACATCTCTCCCCTGGCTCTTCAGCACAGCAGACCGAGTGACTGCCATCCTGTCTTGATCGCAGAGCACCCTCACCTGCTGTCCTGGTATCGTCCTCACTAGTTCCTCGACAGCACACGCCCAGCCATATTCATCTCAGAGTTTCTCGCTAAGTACCTTGCACACAGTAGGCATCCACTTGCATTAAAAAGGGTTCATTGGGCTTCCCTGGTGGCGCAGTGGTTGAGAGGCCGCCTGCCGATGCAGGGCACACAGGTTCATGCCCCGGTCCGGGAGGATCCCACACGCCGAGGAACGGCTGGGCCCGTGAGCCATGGCCGCTGAGCCTGCGCGTCCGGAACCTGTGCTCCGCAACGGGAGAGGCCCCAGCAGTGAGAGGCCCGCGTACTGAAAAAAAATAAAAAAACAAAGGGTTCATTGAACCTGAGCTTTCTGTTTGTACCATAAGTTGTCTCTGGGATTTTCAGGTAGCAAGTTGTTTATTTTCACATAATATACAACTATATAGCATGGGCCTTTGGTAGTTTTTTTACTGAAATTGTAGTTAAGCACTTAGTAAGTTTTACTTAATTTTTCCATTAACCCTTTTTTCTGTGTAATATCTACCTACCTGGTGAGTGTGTGTGTGTGTTTTCTCTCTATATATATATCCATCTGAACAGATATCTATATATAGATATGTAGAGAGATATCTATTATCATATAAAGAGAGAGACTGTACACATATATGTGAATATATATAGCATATATAGAGAATATACATATATACTATACCTGTATATATTCATATATATATTAAACATTACTTTCAGCAAATGGCTTTTATGTTCCTGTTTGTCATGATCTACCTATATTAATAAAAACTATCTTGTACCAAGGCTGAACTTAATACACTAAATTAGAGTTAATTTTATAGAATAAAAGTGCTTAATTATGAAAGGAATAATCTGTAAGTCTCCTTTAAACAGGAGATGTATCTAGTTCCTTTTTAATATGGTCAATTTTGGGGACTTCCCTGGCGGTCCAGTGGTTAAGACTCTGTGCTTCCACTGCAGGGGGCATGGGTTCAATACCTGGTCGGGGAACTAAGATTCCGCATGCTGTGTGGCGTGCCCCCCCCAAAAAAAGTATAGTCAACTTTTAAAGCTTTTTTTTAGCTTAACTTTAGAAAAATTCAAAGTCATCTATGTGCATGCACCAATGTATTCTAAAAGTATGTGCTGAGTAGCCTAACTGTGCAACAATTAGAAACACAGTTCAAACTAACATTAAACATTTCTTATATTTTCCTTGGTATATTTTTAAATGTTCAGTGTTTCCTTTTTTGCTTCTTTTCACTCCCACGTTATCTTTATCTCTATGACAGTGGAGTGCAGGCTAAAACCCAACAGGAGAGAGAACAATAGGTTCAACTCTCTTCAGCCTTGTAATGGGTGAGCTTTTTTTCCGTTTAAAACAAGAGAATTGAATGTTTAAAGTGTTTTCATTTTCTATCACT